>NC_064811.1:91881742-91964832 GCF_023721935.1 Panthera uncia | reverse complement strand
GGATGTCTTCTTTAGAGAAGTGTCTATTCATGTCTTCTGCCCATTTCTTCACTGGGTTATTTGTTTTTCGGGTGTGGAGTTTGGTGAGCTCTTTATAGATTTTGGATACTAGCCCCTTTGTCCGTTATCTTTTCCCATTCCGTTGGTTGCCTTTTAGTTTTGTTGATTGTTTCCTTTGCAGTGCAGAAGTTTTTATCTTTTTGAGGTCCCAATAGTTCATTTTTCCTTTTAAATCCCTTGCCTTTGGAGATGTGTCAAGTAAGAAATTGCTGTGGCTGAGGTCAGAGAGGTTTTTTCCTGCTTTCTCCTTTAGGGTTTTTATGGTTTCCTGTCTCACATTCAGGTCCTTTATCCATTTTGAGTTTATTTTTGTGAATGATGTAAGAAAGTGGTCTAGTTTCATTCTTCTGCATGTTGCTGTCCAGTTCTCCCAGCACCACTTGTTAAAGAGACTGTCTTTTTTCCATTGGATATTCTTTCCTGCTTTGTCAAAGATTAGTTGGCCATACTTTTGTGGGTCTAGTTCTGGGGTTTCTATTCTATTCCATTGGTCTATGTGTCTGTTTTTGTGCCAATACCATGCTGTCTTGATGACTACAGCTTTGTAGTAGAGGCTAAAGTCTGGGATGGTGATGCTTCCTGCTTTGGTCTTCTTCTTCAAAATTACTTTGGCTATTCGGGGTCTTTTGTGGTTCTATACAAATTTTAGGATTGCTTTTTCTAGCTTTGAGAAGAATGCTGGTGCAATTTTGATTGGGATTGCATTGAATGTGTAGATAGCTTTGGGTAGTATTAACATTTTGACAATATTTATTCTTCCAATCCATGAGCATGGAATGTTTTTCCATTTCTTTATATCTTCTTCAATTTCCTTCATAAGCTTTCTATAGTTTTCAGCATACAGATCTTTTACATCTTTGGTTAGATTTATTCCTAGGTATTTTATGCTTCTTGGTGCAATTGTGAATGGGATCAGTTTCTTTATTTGTCTTTCTGTTGCTTCATTATAAGTGTATAAGAATGCAACTAATTTCTGTACATTGATTTTGTATCCTGCAACTTTGCTGAATTCATGTATCAGTTCTAGCAGACATTTGGTGGAATCCATCAGGTTTTCCATGTATAATATCATGTCATCTGCAAAAAGTGAAAGCTTGACTTCATCTTTGCCAATTTTGATGCCTTTGATTTCCTTTTGTTGTCTGATTGCTGATGCTATCACTTCCAACACTGTGTTAAACAACAGCAGTGAGAGTGGACATCCCTGTCGTGTTCCTGATCTCAGGGAGAAAGCTCTCAGTTTTTCCCCATTGAGGATGATATTAGTTGTGGGCTTTTCATAAATGGCTTTTATGATGTTTAGGTATGTTCCTTCTATCCTGACTTTCTCGAGGGTTTTTATTAAGAAAGAATGCTGAATTTTGTCAAAGCTTTTTCTGCATTGACAGGATTGACAGGATCATATGGTCCTTTTCTTTTATTAATGTGATGTATCACGTTGATGGATTTACGAATGTTGAACCAGCCCTGCAGCCCAGGAATGAATCCCACTTGATCATGGTGAATAATTCTTTTTATGTGCTGTTGAATTCGATTTGCTAGTATCTTGTTGAGAATTTTTGCATCCATATTCATCAGGGATATTGACCTGTAGTTCTCTCTTTTTGCTGGGTCTTTGTCTGGTTTAGGAATCAAAGTTATGCTGGCTTCATAGAATGAGTCTGGAAGTTTTCCTTCCCTTTCTATTTTTTGGAACAGCTTGAGAAGGATAGGTATTATCTCTGCTTTAAATGTCTGGTAGAATTCCCCTAGGAAGCCATCGGGTTCTGGACTCTTATTTGTTGGGAGATTTTTGATAACTGATTCAATTTCTTCTCTGGTTATGGGTCTGTTTAAGTTTTCTATTTCTTCCTGTTTGAGTTTTGGAAGTGTGTGGGTGCTGAGGAATTTGTCCATTTCTTCCAGGTTGTTCAGTTTGTTGGCATATAATTTTTCATAGTATTCCCTGATAATTGCTTGTATCTCTGAAGGATTGGTTGTAATAATTCTATTTTCATTCATGATTTTATCTATTTGGGTCATCTCCCTTTTCTTTTTGAGAAGCCTGGCTAGAGGTTATCAATTTTGTTTATTTCTTCAAAAAACCAACTCTTGGTTTCGTTGATCTGCTGTACAGTTTTTTTAGATTCTATATTGTTTATTTTTGCTCTGATCTTTATTATTTCTCTTCTGCTGGGTTTGGGGTGTCTTTGCTGTTCTGCTTCTATTTCCTTTAGGTGTGCTGTTAGATTTTGTATTTGGGATTTTTCTTGTTTCTTGAGATAGGCCTGGATTGCAATGTATTTTCCTCTCAGGACTGCCTTCGCTGCATCCCAAAGCGTTTGGATTGTAGTATTTTCATTTTCATTTGTTTCCATATATTTTTAAATTTCTTCTCTAATTGCCTGGTTGACCCATTCATTCTTTTGTTCTTTAACCTCCATGCCTTTGGAGGTTTTCCAGATTTTCTCCTGTGGTTGATTTCAAGCTTCATAGCATTGTGGTCTGAAAGTGTGCATGGTATGATCTCAATTCTTGTATACTTATGAAGGGCTGTTTTGTGACTCAGTATATGATCTATTTTGGGGAATGTTCCATGTGCACTTGAGAAAAAAGTATATTCTGTTGCTTTGGGATACCGAGTTCTAAATATATCTATCAAGTCCATCTGTTCCAATGTATCATTCAGGGCCCTTGTTTCTTTATTGATCCTGTGTCTAGATGATCTATCCATTACTGTAAATGGAGTATTAAAGTCCCCTGCAATTACCACATTCTTATCAATAAGGGTGCTTATGTTTGTGATTAATTGTTTTATATATTTGGGGGCTCCTGTATTTGGCACATAGACATTTATAATTGTTAGCTCTTCCTGATCGATAGACCCTATAATGATTATATAATGCCCTTCTTCTTCTCTTGTTACAGCCTTTAATATAAAGTCTAGTTTGTCTGATATAATTATGTCTACTCCAGCTTTCTTTTGATTTCCAGTAGCATGATAGATAGTTCTCCATCCCCTCACTTTCAATCTGAAGGTGTCCTCAGGTCTAAAATGAGTCTCTTGTAGACATTAAATAGATGGGTCTTTTTTTTTTTTTTTTTCCATTCTGATACCCTATATCTTTTGGTTGGAGCATTTAGTTCATTTACAGTCAGTGTTAATATAGAAAGATATGGGTTTAGAGTTATTGTGATGTCTGTAGGTTTCACGCTTGTAGTGATGTCTCTGGTACTTTGTGGTCCTTGCAACATTTCACTCACAGAATTCCCCTTAAGATCTCTTGTAGGGCTCGTTTAGTGGTGATGAATTCCTTCAGTTTTTGTTTGTTTGGGAAGACCTTTATCTCTCCTTCTATTCTGAATGACAAACCTTCTGGATAAAGGATTCTTGGCTGCATATTTTTTTTCTGTTCATCACATTGAAGATTTCCTGCCATTCCTTTCTAGCCTGCCAAGTTTCAGTAGATAGGTCTGTCACTAGACTTATCGGTCTCCCTTTATATGTTAGAGCGTGTTTATCCCTAGCTGCTTTCAGAATTTTCTCTTTATCCTTGTATTTTGCCAGTTTCTCTATATGTCATGCAGAAGATGGATTCAAGTTACATCTGAAGGGAGTTCTCTGTGCCTCTTGAATTTCAATGCTTTTTTCCTTCCCCAGATTAGGGAAGTTCTCAGCTATGATTTGTTCAAGTACACCTTCAGCCCCTTTCTCTCTCTCTTCCTTTTCTGGAATTCTATTATATGGATATTGTTGCGTTTGATTGCATCACTTAGTTCTCTAACTCTCCTCTCATACTCCTGGATTTTTTTATCTCTCTTTTTCTCACCTTCCTCTTTTTCCATAATTTTATCTTCTAATTCACCTATTCTCTCCTCTGCCTCTTCAATCCGAGCTGTGGTCACCTCCATTTTATTTTGCACCTCATTTATAGCATTGTTTAGCTTCTCATGACTATTTCTTAGTCCCTTGATCTCTGTAACAATAGATTCTCTGCTGTCCTCTATACTTTTTTTAAGCCCAGCAATTAATTTTATGACCATTATTCTAAATTCTTGTTCCATTATATTGCTTAAATTGTTTTTGATCAATTCGTTAGCTGTCGCTACTTCCTGGAGTTTCTTTTGAGGAGAATTCTTCCGTTTCATCATTTCGGATGGTCCCTGGGGTGGCGTGGAACTGCAGGGCACTTCTGCTATGCTGTCTGGAGTAACTTGTGTTGGTGGTCGGGGCCACAGTCAGACCTGATATCTGTCCCCAGCCCACCTCTGGGGCCACAGTCTGACTGGTGTGTACCTTATCTTCCCCTTTCCCAGGGGCAGGACTCACTGTGGAGTGGTGTGGCCCCTGTCTGGGCTACTTGCACACTGCCAGGCTTATGGTGCTGCTTTGACAGTATCTGGTGTATTAGCTGGGGTGGATCCGCAAAGTGCACAGGGGCAGGACGGGCAGGCTCAGCTCGCTTTGCTGTCAGTGGCCCCCTGCTGGAGGGGCACTGCAGCACCGGGAGGGAGGGATCCACAGAAGCACAGTGTTGGGTATTTGCATGGTGCAAACAAGTTAGGTGAACTGGTTCCTTTTGGGGTTTCGGCTGGGGGATGGGAGAGGGAGATGGCGCTGGCCAGTGCCTTTGTTCCCCACTGAGCTGAGCTCTGTCTTCCAGGGCTCAACATCTCTCCCTCCTGGTGTCCTCTCGCCTCCTGCTCTCCAAGCAGAGCTGTTGACTTATAACATTCCAGATGTTAAGTCCCGCTGGCTGTCAGAACTCACACAGTCTGGCCACTCTGCTTTTGCAAGTCAGACTCAGGGGCTCTGCTTTGCCCGGTGGGCTACCCCTCCACCTCTCCGGCTCCCTCCTGCCAGTCTGTGTAGTGCGCACCGCCTCTCCCTGCTTCCTACCCTCTTCTGTGGGCCTCTTGTCTACGCTTGGCTCTGGAGAGTCTGTTCTGCTGGTCTTCTGGCAGTTTTCTGGGTTATTTAGGCAGGTGTGGGTGGAATCTAAGTGATCAGCAGGACGAGGTGAGCCCAGCGTCCTCCTACACTGCTATCTTCTCAGGAAAAGTCAGTTTTGCATCTTTAGAATTCTTGTTGCAGAGGCAGAGCCCAGTTTCTGGTTTCCCAATCTTCAAATGCTGTAGGTCAAGTTCTTTGAGGGAATTTCCTTTTTCCTGGATTAAGGTGAGGGAAAATAATTTCTCCTTCCCTTTTCCATCTCATTCTCTCTACCTAGAGAGAACTAGCCTAGAACTCTTTTCAAAGGCATTTTCTCTATAGGCTTCTTTATTCTCAACATTTACTGAAATGGAGGTGGAAGATTGAACAATTTTGGCAGCATCAGTTTCACAGTCCTTAGGATGTATTGCTTCAGTAGTGTCGCACCTCAATTTACACATTATTCTTAGACTTTGGGGCCACTGATGAAACTTTAAGACAAAAGAGTCCCATATTAATATCTGGCTATTTTACAACCAAGATGAATCAAACAGAAATTCCACTTCTTGGATACTAGTGTTTAATAAATCTTAAAAATGATTGGTCAGGCTTGCCCAAGTCTAGAGAAAGAATTTTAAGGAGTATTTCAAAGCCAACAGAGGTTGCATGACATTTTGAGAGAAGTTTGTGTGAATAAACGTGTACAGGAAACAATCAGTGAGATTCTAAGAGGCCAGTGTTCTCTTTGTAATCAAAATGCTTGCCTTGTCTCCTTCTAATCTACTCTTTATATTGTAGCAAACGGGCCATTCTAAAATGAAATCCTATTTGTGTAATTCTCCTTTAATGTTTTCTATGTCTCTTTAAAAAAATAAAGCTGATGTTCTTTGGTTTAACATAGAAGATTCTTTAGAATCTAGTCCTTGAAAACCTTTGGGTCTGTATCTCTTTCTCATCAATACACAAGAGGGGAAAGGAACCCAGGTGTGGGATAGGAGGAGTGGATGAGCAGAACTTGCCCTTCTCCTTCCCAAATTGCTCAGGCAAGTAGTAGGAGGAGAAGAAAACAACCCAGAATTTAATGAGATTGAAGTTCTAAAATTTGGATTAGACTAGGTTAGACATTCATAACTGGATGTGATTATAATTTGCTTTAAGATGTTAAAATATAGACCAGAGATTTTATAGAGCATGGTTAAAAGGAGAAAAGCAAAATTCATTTCATGTTTGTACTTCACTAGTTTTAGACCATTTGATAAATAATTTAAAAGATATAGGCAGGACTTAGGGGAGTGGTGTATGGGAGAGTGTGGAAGATGACAGGTTGGAATACAGGCTTATTTTTATAATTTTTCTGGGAACCTGAAATTTAAATTTACACTGTAAATTATCTAGCAGTAGGTTTTTTTTACTGACTTTCTAGATTAAAAAATTGAATTAAAAGAAGTTATATGAAGTTAAGTCCTTTTTATAAGATTCTCCCCATTGTTCATGATGTTCCACCATATTGGACTTTCTCAGTTTCTTGAGGTGACAAGTTCTTTGTTGTCCTAGAGACTTTGCATGTGCTCTGCTTAGAATAATCTCTCCCTGGGGCACCTGGGTGGCTCAGTTGGTTGAACTTCGGCTCAGGTCATGATCTCGCGATTTGTGAGTTCTAGCCCTGCATCAGGCTCCGTGCTGACAGCTCGGAGCTTGGAGCTTGCTTCTGATTCTGTCTGTCTGTCTGTCTGTCTGTCTCTTTGCCCCTCCCCCCTCCCCTGCTCATGCTCTGTCTCTCTCTTATTTAAAAATAAATAAACATTAAAAAAATAATAATCTCCCCCCCAGATAACCCCTGTGGAATGCTATAGGTCTCAAGTTATTTATTCTATTTTATCTTCTCTGATCCTTTAGCATCAGTTGTGTGCCTCATTTTTGTAATGATATATGCTTTCTTTTCTTCTTCTTTTTGTTTTTGTTCACTATAATTTGTAATTATATATTTATTTTTAGTTTATTTGTCTCATATATGATTCCTCCACTTCATGTAAACCTTATGAGGATGAGAGTGTAACTTTTTTTTTAAATGTGTATTTATTTATTTTGAGAGAGAGAGAGTGTGAGTGGGAAAGGATCAGGGAGAGAGGGAGAGAGAGAATTCCAAGCAGTCTCCATGTTCAGCACGGAGCCTAATACGGGGCTTGATCCCACAACCATGAAAGCATGACCTGAGAGGAAATCAAGGGTTGGGGGCTTAATCAGCTGAGCCACCCAGGCACCCCAAGATTATAACTTTTATTTGTCACTACATAAGCAACACTTAGTACAATATTTGAGAGAGTGTATTGAAGGAATAGTGTTTTGAATAAAAGAAGAAATCAAGGTGTTTGCTTGATTATGCTAACATTTTCACAGTATTTCTGTGACCAGGATGCTAATAGTGAGAGACAGAATGAATAATTTAGAAAATGGGTATCTAGGCAACTTCATTTTAGGGGGTATGTAGCACAAATTAAAGGAGAGGAACACAGGCTTGAGGCAAGGGATGTGCTGACAGCTCAGAGCCTGGAGCCTGCTTCGGATTCTGTGTCTCGCTCTCTCTGTGCCCCTCTCCCACTTGCACTCTGTCTCTGTCTCTGTCTCTCTCTCTCAAAAATAAATAAACATTAAAACAATTTTTTTAAAATTTCTTCAAGTAGTCCCAATGAATATGAGCTGGATACTAATTGTGGAACAGACTTCATTTCTTATGCTACCTGATTCTCCATCTTTGAGAGACCTTGAAGGATATGTATGAAATGGCATATTCTCTATAAGAAAGAACACTGATAATGTGAGGATAGGGATTTTTCTATTTTGCTTGAAACAAATTGTGTATGGTGGAAAACATGTAGAACTGAAATTATGGGAGATAACTCTATTCTTCATAATAATTTTGAATTAAATATTGACTGTGCTTTATAAATAATAGTATAGTAATACACTATGAAATAAGAAGTGGTTTATGAAAGGAAATAAAGGCCAAATTTTGACATTAAGGGGTTACTTACTATTTCAACACAGAGCTTGTCTATATCATTATTGTTAAATCCTGTAATGGAAAAAAAATATTCAGTATTCATAGAAAGATATGCATCCTTGCTATTCAGGATCATACCTCAAGAGTGCCACATTTGCTTGCAGATGGCAGTTATTTTATATAGTTTTGGCAAGTGGGGATTAGGTACAGAAAATAATTAGAATAGCCCTAGGTAGTTTTATAGGGTTGTAGGGAGGAAGATTTGTTTATTTCTACCCACAAGTTGAGTTAATTCCCAGATGACAAATCACTAGCCAGATTCCAGAGGAAACAGCTGCCGGGGTTTCTTTCTTGTTCACTGCTGTTGAACATTTGCAGTTCAAAAACAAAAGTCTAACTTTCAAGTTGCCTTTGGCAGAGGCAGTGGGGGATACTCCTCTGCCCTCGCTCTTTCTATGCAAGCTATGGGGACTCAGCCATCTTTAACAGACATGTCCTGAAGTGTCATTTCCTGGAATAACAAATAATATGGCTAATACCTAACTTTGAACTCTTATTCCGTGATAGGTGCTAGAAGCTAAGAGCTTTATATAAATTATCTCATTTAATCCTTGTTAGATACTTCTTTTTTAAAAATAATTATTGATTTTGAAAGAGTGGGAGAGAGTGTGTGCGCAGTGGGCAGAGAGAGGGAGAGAGAAAATTCCAAGCAGGCTCCACTGTCAGTGCACAGTCTGATGTGGGGCTCAATCTCATGAACTGTGAGATCATGACCTGAGCCGAAATCAAGAGTCGGACACCTAACCAACTGAGCCACCCAGGTGCTCCAGTAGATATGCAGGTATTATTATCATCATCTCCATTTTATGGTCAATATACCACTAATAAGTAGCAGAGACCAGATCTGAACCCAGGAAATTTGATTTTAACCCCTATTTTGCAGTGAGAGTGGATTGCCCAAGGTCAGGATTGTTTGGAGACGCATAAACAATCTATATTGCTTATTGTCCGTGTGTATGGTACTCACTAGGAATCCTACACCCACCCATCTTCCCCAAATCTGATCGCCAGACTTGTGGGTTGGAACTGGAGGGCTGCCACGAAAGTCATTTTGTGGCATTGTTCCTCACACCTCTGAAAGAGCAGGAGCTGGGGGACAGCCTGTTATTCCGGTCTCTGACTCTCATGGGGTAAAGTGGCAGGGGAGAGGGGGGAACAAGCTGAGAAAAATAGGGATACGGTCAGCTAGTCTTTCACTACCATCTGTCTAGAACAGTGTATTGGACTCAAATCCCCTAATAAGCATCACCCCTCAGTAAAAGGCTATATTCCTTCACGGTTTTTGTCCCGCGCTCCCCCCCCCCCCCGTCTGAGTCATTAATGTGGTAGGTTCTGGGAAGTCTTCGCCTACACAGGTATTTCTGTGCCAAAAATCTGTAGATTGAGTTTAAATAATTAAGTATTTGTTTTGGAATTTGAATACGTTCCAATTTGATGTTAACTTGTTATTATTACAGCAGGAAGTTCAGAAATCCACTATTTCCACTGTTAAGATTTTTCTTTTTTGGTAGCTCTAACTTTTTGAAAAAGGTTATAGGGAGAATTAATTATGTAGATGAATAGTTTCCCCCCATAGTCTTTATGAAGTGTGAACATTAAAAGAAAATTAGTTTTAAAAAAGCAAATCATGTCATTCCAATTTGTAATTTTTTTTTAATGTTTATTTTTGAGAGAGGGAGACAGACCAAGGGGCGGAGAGAGGGGGAGACACAGAAGCTGAAGCAGGCTCTAGGCTCTGAGCTGTCAGCATAGAGCCGGATGTGGGGCTCGGACCCATGAAGTGTGGGATGGTGACCTGAGCTGAAGTCGGACACTTAACCGACTGAGCCACCCAGGTGCTCCATGTCATTCCAATCTGAATGAAAGATTTTTTTGTTTGTTTACCAATATAGAACATTTTTGATGAGTTATTATTTTAATATTTAAAATATTAAGGACAAATTAAAAACTAAAGCACTCTCCATCAAATAGTTGTATTTGAAGTGTAGCAAAAATTAATGGGAGATAAGTTCAAATAAAGCAATTTCCACAGCAAGGATGGTGTTCAAAGGCAACACTCCATTTGGAGAGTGGCCCTACACTCCTGACTGTGATCCTGGACACCCGCATTGTCTCTCAGAATGCCTTAGAATGGCTTTCCTTGCTTCCCCAGGAATCCAGTGACTAGGCCCTTCTACTCTCCAGCTCTCTGACTCATAAGATGTTGAATTATATTTAAAGTTGCTACCGTTGTACAGGGGAGGCCTGAAAACTGTACACTCTCAATATTGCAGTCATAAACTTCCTTTTTCAGAGTTAGATCCTGAGAAAAATAACAGCAGCTCTCTTCTGCTTTTCCATCCTTCCCCTCTTGACAAAATAGAAACCTAGATCTTTCAAAGTGATAATATTCTTTCTCATAAATTGATTCTACATCTTCTCGCAACAGCACTTGATCAATGTCTTGTGTGTACATTGCATTCTGCTTCCCTCAGCAATGAATTCCTGGGAGTTTTAGATTCACTGCAATTGCACCTTATGCGTTGACCAAGGAATCAGTTAAGAAATTTTGTTCTCCTTATTTTCCCCTGATGGGAAGTAATTTAAAACATTTCTTGAAGTGTTTTAATAATAATATTAAGATAACTTTTGAAGCTTTAAAGAAATTTTTAATGGACAGCTTGGGCTACTTTCTTCCTCACCTTTATTTTCTCCCCTTAGTTTTACTCTCTAAGTTTCATTTCTTAGGATAACTTAATGGGGCCAGAGTGCACTCATCCATTAGGCATAACAGACATAATGTATAGGACCCATGATACTTTTAGTGGCCCACAAAAATATTTATTTTTGAATTCAGAGGAAAATGTGAATATAGTAATAATATTTAATAATCCAGTTTATGGGCACCTGGCTGGCTCAGATGGTAGATCATGCTACTCCTGATCTTAGGGCTGTGAGTTCAAGCCCCATGTTGGTCGTGGAGCCTACTATAAAAAATAATTAATTAGTCCAGTTTGGAATATTTGTATGTATACAAATGCCTAAAGCCCACAAGTCATAACTCACACTGAAAATAGATGGCTTCTTTATAGCAAATAAACATTTCTTACATGAAAACCATTTTCAACATTCTTCAGTTTTTATGTTTGTGGCTTTCATGATCTGTTTTATTTCTGGCTAGGTTATGCAATTTATTGGTCTTAAGTTAAAACTAGAGTGTGAAAATCAGAGTCATATAAGTCTTGGACAAGAAATAAGCCTTCAGATATTTATCCAGTATCCTGATTTGGGTTTGTTCTTTCTTTAACACAAATTTTTATTTTTTAAAAACAAGATATTGAATTTACGATCATTGGTGTTAACCTTATTCTTTACCAAAGCCCTGGCACCATCTACTGGTAGTTTTAAGAACAGTTCTATATATTTATATGAAGGGAAAGGAAGCTGAGTCCTTACAGGCCTACGTAATTTACAAAACTAAGAGATACAGCACAGATTACCCTCTTACCTCTTGATGATTCAGTGCCTCTTTACTCTGTTGCTTAAAAGTCAGATTTCTATTGAATCATATCTCCAAACTTCAGTACATATTTTTTTCATTAGATTTGTCTTTTCAACTTCCGATTGTCTATATCTGTTCATCATTGGCTAGATTAAGGATGCTGTTAAACCATCTCTGTGGACAGTACCTTGTGCATACAGTTCAGGAAGTCCACCCCTGCTTCATCTCTCACCGGACACTTCTCTGTGTCACATTGTCTTTATTTCTAGAAACTGCCTTCTGGTGTCCACATCTTCTCCTTTTTTTAGCCCAATTTATTTACCAAATTCTCATCTTTGTAATCTATCCCTTACTCTATGGAAATTTTCTGACTGCCTTATTTCTGGCTTTGGAACTTCTTATATTTTGCTCTCCTGGATGGATATTTCCTGAAATTAACTCTCAAATGCTGTATTCTTTCAAGGACCTAAAGTGTCAGTTTGGATAAGCCCTTGGTTTACCAGTAGTTCCCATACTGGCTGCTAATCAGAGTGCCTGGGGGACCTTCTTATAAGTCCAGATATCCAGATATTTCCCCAGAGGATTTCACTCACTGGGTCTGCTGGAGGCCCTGGGAATCTACCTACATTTTGATAAATACATTAGGAGATTTCCTGTGCAACTGTTGTGTTTGGGAACCATAAGTCCAAAGGGTAAATTGCTCCTCTGAGGACACAAGGCTTTGCATAAGGTAGCCCAAGTTATATTTGTAGTCTTATATTTTGTCACATCTACCTGTCATTCTTCTGCATACACTTTTTTTCTTCACTGTTATTTCTCTTCTTGCCCCTTCCAAGTTGTAAAATTTCTTCTCATCTTTTAAATCTCAAATCAAATACACCTACTTTTGGGGAGTATCTCTCTTATCCTCTTCCTGCCTTCCCTTTTCATTGAACAAAATTAGTCTGTCTCTTATCTGTGCCACTATATTTTAATTAGGTCCCATATTACATACTCAGATTCATACTTGAATCCAGATATTCATGACATAGGCAACCTAGATATAGACAGTATGTGATTTTCAAACATGGTCCATGGAGCTCTTGCTTCAACATCATCTAGGGTTTGTGGTCACTGTAAGATTCCTACACCATCTATTGAATTAGAATCTCTGGGAGTACAGTCTGCAACCAGTAAAACAAAAAGAACCATTGCTTTATCAATTGCAGACATTCATGACGTTACCTGAAATTGTAATCCCTTCATGAGCTGCATTAATCAACAAAACACATGCCAGAAGATGTGAACACTCATAGCTTTATTGGTAGCAAAGCAAAAGTGTTGGCTTCAGTTATCAGGGTTGTAGTTAATGGTAGTGGTACCAGTGCTTACTTTTTTTAAAATTGATTTTCTTTTAATCAGGCTTCCTAATTTAAAAAAAAGCTATGTAGAAGAAAATAATCTTGAGAGCAGCAATTTGTTTATTTATTTATTGTCCCCTCCTAAAACCTTAAAATTCCCTGGACTTATGTTATGTCTGAATCCTAAGTTTAAGAAAATGACCGATGTTAATAGTTATTGCTATCTTCATTTTTCCCCTTGTGCAGTTTTTGAGAGCAGGGACTGTTCCTTATTCCTCCCCAGTCTTTTTAATATAAAGTCTCCATGTATTTTGTAAAAGAGAATTCTCATTTTTTTATCTTACGGGAATTTCATAGGTAAGTAGGATTAAATCTCTTCTTATGGTTCTTTAGTAAACAATACTGGCATCACTGTGTACTCTCTCTCCTGAACCAGTGCCCTACTGAACTCATTTTCCTATTGACTCTTATAACAATGCAAACAATATAACCTTGTCAGTTAAACATAGACACATATTTGAAGAAAATTAAAAAAAATAATAAAACCAGCAAAACCTGAGTGCCTGGGTGACTCAGGCAGTTAAGCATCTGACTCTTGGTTTCGGCTCCAGTCCTAATCTCATGGGACTGAGCCCCAGATCAGGCTGTTTGCTAGAAGCACGGAACCTGCTTAAGATTCTCTCTCTCCCTCTCCCTTTGCCCCTGCCCAGTGCTCTCTCTCTCAAAACAAAACAAAACAAAACAAAAACAAAAACAACAGTGAAACCCAATTTGAGAATTTAATTAAAGCCTATAATATTTTTTAAATACCTACTATATACTTAGAGAATCACAAAGAACCAACTGTAGTCCCTGCCTTTGAGAATTTGCGACCTATGTAGAGAAAAACATTCACCCATAACCACCATACAAGCAGAGGTGAAAAATTTCTTCATGATACCTATTTTAAGCCAGTTGGTATAGGATTGGAACAAACACTGATAGGTAGCTTTCCTTCTTTCATCCATTCCCACTTCATTTCCACTACCATAGTTCAGGTCCTTGCCTTCTCTCAGTGTGACCAGTAAAATAGTCTCCTAACTGGTATTGTAACATCCAATCCATGCTATAGTCTGTTGCCAGATTAGTTTTTAAAAACAGTGCTTTTATCATGCAATTCTCTGTTAAAAGCTTGCTTCAGTTTTATCTCATCACTTATTATAAGGGCTATGTTTCCTTGCCCCTCTTGTTATTTCAGGTCCTTTAAAGTCTACTGCAACCTATTTTTCCAGGGTGTCTCCAACTCTTCCCCTGTATAAATCATATGCTCCACATATGGGATCATATGTTTCCATCTTCCTCCTCATCCTTCAAGGTCCAACAAGCTTAGGTCAGCACTTCCCCTCCCCCAACATCATATTATTTTATACTTCTCTGCCTAAGCAACTCCATTTCCCTTTGTCTGGAAAGCCCTATGCTGCCATCTTCTTTCAGCCAACTCCTATGCTTAGTCCCTTCAAGAAGCAGTTCAGGTGTCAGCTTCTGACAGTCTCCACCCCAGTCCCCATGGGGGAGGCACTCTTATGTGCCCTCATAGCACACTGGGAAAATGGTTCTGCTATTGAACTTGTCATCTCATATGGAAATAATCTTTTACACCTCCATCTTCCCCCAGTAAATGAGAGTAAATAACTTGGGATTAGAGGCTTTGTTTTATTCATCATTGTGTTTAGCATATAATAGTGATCATTCATTGATGGTGTCTTTAACTGATCCAAACTAAGAGCCTCTCTAGGAAGCGCATCCCAGCCTGAACTTCCTTCTCCAAACTCCAAAAGCAATTATCTTATATCTTCTTACTTAATATCCTTTTGCTAATTCCTGTGTATGGACTCTTTCTATTGGAAGTGACTGAAAATCCAACTAATATCAGCTTAAGTAATAAAAAAAGATGTGATGGGTTATGAATCTAGAAGTCTAAATTATAGACTTGTCTTCAGGAATAACTGGTTTTAGGAATTTACCTGATGTCAGCAGAACCTGGCTTCTATCCTTGATTTGGGCTGCCTTCTTCCTGTAGACATACAGGCTCACATCTTTCCCCATTCAAGTCCAGAGGGAAAAAGCAAGCCTCACACCCCTCCTCCCCATTACCCTTCGAAAAGCTTTGCGATTAGCTCTGATTGGACCACATATCTGTTTGGCCCAATAAAGAAGGAATAAAAACCATTATTACAGGGAAAAGATAATTTATAGGATTGTCTTAGTGTGAGAGCAAAATAGGTTTGACGACTGAACCTGAGAACATCACAGATTAGCTCCAGGTCATGACAGTGATACATTGGCCCAAGCCTTTTCTGCAGCTATTTCTTCCAGTGTTAAGGGCTTACATAGCCTATCCCTGTGGGAGCAAAGAAGACTCTATGTTCTCACATACCTAGCTCTTCAGAGAACACCTGAAGTTGTTGAGGTGAACATGCCCAGTGTTCTTTTCTCAAATGTAACAATCAGATAAATCTCTCCACCTCTCCTTGGGTGGAATGAGGAAAGGGGGAAAAAAGATGCATAGGGCAAGATATGTGGAAAGGGGTATGGAGATTCCATGCTCTCTGCATATGCAACTCTACCAGAATCTCCACATGTTCACCAACCCAGAAGCTCTCTGAACCCAGTTCTTTTGGGTTTTTATGGAAGTTTTATTACATAGGCATGATTGATTAAAATGCCAGCCATTGGCAAGTGATTCAACCTCCAGCCCTTTTCCCCTCCCCAGAGAGTTGGAAGTAGGACTAAAAATTCCAATGCTCTCATTATTGGTTGTCCTGGCAACCAGCCTTCATCCTTATGTGCTTTCCAAAAGTCACCTCACATGACTTAATATAAATTCAGGTGTGGTTAAAAGGGGTTTGTTATGAATATCAAGGATTTTAGGAGCTCTATTCCAGAAACAGGGATAAAGATAAAATATATATTTAAATTTTTTTTTTCAACGTTTTTTATTTATTTTTGGGACAGAGAGAGACAGAGAATGAACGGGGGAGGGGCAGAGAGAGAGGGAGACACAGAATCGGAAACAGGCTCCAGGCTCCGAGCCATCGGCCCAGAGCCTGACGCGGGGCTCGAACTCACGGACCGCGAGATCGTGACCTGGCTGAAGTCGGAGGCTTAACCGACTGCGCCACCCAGGCGCCCCTAAAATATATATTTATTATAAATCATAATGTTACACATTCCATATGCTCAGTTGCATTCATGCAAGAATGTGAAGATAGTCCAAAGATGCAAACTGACAGGAAGAGTACTCTGTGATTGACATTCAGGAAGCGCCATGCTATTATCTCAACATTGCTTTCCCTGAAGTATGACTATGATGAAAGGGGAAGGTAATGTAGGAGTTTGACTTCACCAGAGGTAATGTTGAATAAATGCCAATTATTAATCACAGCTGCTGAGAATACATAATGTTGGCTATAGTCTCATACTGCAAGCAGAAGTATAACTTGGTTTAAGTATTCTGGAGGGCAATTTTATAATATATATCAAAAGCTGTAGGTATCATACCTTTGAGACAGGAATTCCACTTCTAGGGATTTATTATAAGGATGTGTAGATACATACTTTGTGGTATCTGTCCATCCCATACCCTCCTTCTCTAGACCCTGGGTGGAACATCCCCATTCAGAATGTTTGAGGTGGAGAGAAAGTCAATAGGTACAAGGAAGAGAAGGGTTAAGTACAGAGGACTTCCAGGCTATGATACATCTTACCTGTGTCAAAGAGTAATGATATATAATCTTTATTTTTTCAATGTTTTATTTATTTTTGAGAGAGAGAGAGGGGCACAGTGCAAGCAGGGGAGGGGCAGAGAGAGAGAGGGAGACACAGAATCTGAAGCAGCCTCCAGGCTCTAAACTGTCAGCACACAGTCTGACACAGGGATCGAACTCATGAATCATGAGATCATGACCTGAGCCGAAGTTAGACGCTTTACCAACTGAGCCACTCAGGCACCCCGAAAGGTAACCTTTATAAGGAGATACCTGAAAGAATCAACTCAAAAACAAGACAAACACCTCCATGGACCACAAAAAGAATAGAAAAACCAAAGTAGTGAACAAGGATGAAGTCGAATGCCTGCCAGACATGAGATCCCAATATAGCCTCAAGGGCAAGAGAAGGTGAAGGATAATGGAGAAGATGTAGATCTCTGTCACCACGTTATCCCTTGTACTGAAGAATCCCTTATACTGTCTCCCTTTTGCAGATAGAATATAGTAGACATTCTCTAATAACAGAGCATTTAAGTAGGAGAGATGGAGTGGAAGTATTAAGTAACCGTTTCTGGAGTTGGTAAGCAGTGAATGAAAAGGATTGAATGTGCCCCCCCCCAAGTAAGTTTCCTATTGCAAACATATGGAATAAGAATACATGTGAGAACAAGAGAGGAGTTAAAATGATGGAGTAATAAGAGGACCCTGGGCTTGTCTCATGCCTCAAACATAGCTAGATCAACATCAAAACATTTTGAATACCTAGGAAATTGATCTGAGGATTAACAGAATAATCTGCATAATTTGAGGGAGAGAACACAGCAGACAAAGGAATTAACCTCAAAAGAATGAAAGGGAAGGAATGATGGCCAGGGATTTAATCAATACAGATATAAGTAAGATGTCTGAACTAGAAATTAAAACAATAATTATAAAGATACTAGCTGGGCTTGAATAAAGCATAGAAGACACCAGAGAATCCCTTTGTGTGGAGATAAAAGAACTAAAATCTAGTCAGGCTGAAATTAAAATGCTATAACCAAGATGCAAACCCAAATGCAGGCCATAAAAATGAGGATGGATGAGGCAGATGAGCGAATTAGTGACACAGAAGATAAAATTATGGAAAATAACGAAGCTGAAAAGAAGAGGGAAACATAGGTAATGAATCACTAAGGTAAACTTAAGGAACTCAGTGATTTATTAAAATGTAATAACATTCATATCATAGGAGTCCCAGAAGATGGAGAGAAAAAGTGGCAAAAAGTATAGGTGAGCAAATTATAGCTGAAAACTTCCCTAATCTGGGGAAGAACACAGACATCAAAATCCAAGAAGCACAGAAAACTCCCATTAAATTCAATAAAAGCCAGCCACCACCAAGACATATCATATAGTCAAATTCACAAAATACATAGACAAGGAGAGAATCCTGAGAGCAGCAAGGAAGAAAAGTTCTTAACCTACAAGGGAATACAGATCAGGTTCACAGTTTATCTGTCCACAGAAGCTTGGCAGGACAGAAGGGAGTAGCATGATATATTCAACATGCTGAATGGGGAAAGTATGCAGCCAAGAATACTCTATCCAGCAAGGCTGTCATTCACAATAGAAGGAGAGATAAAGAGTTTCCCAGATAAACAAAAACTAACCATGTTTGGTTTGTGACCACTAAACCAGCCCTGCAAGAAATTTAAAGGGGAATTATTTGAGTTGGGGAGGGGGGAACAAACCAAGCAAAAACAAAAACACCAAAAGCAACAGAGACTAGAAAGGAACAGAGACCATCACCAGAAACATTAATTTGACAGGTAACATAATGGCACTAAACTCATATCTTTCAGTAATCACCCTGAATGTAAGTGGCCTAATTCCTCCTCCACTCAAAACACATAAGGTATCAGAATGGATAAAAAAAAAAAATTAAAAAAAATAAGACCCATCTATACGCTGCTACAGTAGACTCATTTTAGACTTAAAGACATGGGCAGATTGAAAGTGAGGGGATGGAGAACCATCTATCATGCTAAAAGACGCCAAAAGAAAGCCAGAGTAGCCATACTTACATCAGACAAACTAGATTTTAAACCAAAGACTGTAACAAGAGGTGATGAAGGACATTATATCATAAGGGTCTATCCATCAAGAAGATCTTAGAATTATAAATATTTATGCCCCCAACTTGAAAGAACTCAAATATATAAATCAATTAATTACAAACATAAAGAAACTCATTGACACTAATACAATAATAGTAGAGGACTTTAACACCCCCACTTACAGCAAGGGACAGATCATCTAAGCAGAAGCTCAGCAAGGAAACAATGGCTTTGAATGACACACTGGACCAGATGGACTTAAGAGATATATCTGGAACATTCCATCCAAAACAGTCGAATACACATTCTTTTCGAGTGCACACGGAACATTCTCCAGAATAGATCATGTACTGGGTCACAAATCAGCCCTCAATATTACAAAAAGATCGAGACCATACCATGCATATTTTCAGACTACAATGCTATGAAACTTGAAGTCAACCACAAGAAAAAGTTTGGAAAGACCATAAATTCTTGGAGGTTAAATAGCATGCTACTAAAGAATGAATGGGTTAACTAGGAAATTAAAGAGGAAATTTAAAAATACATGGAAGCAAATGAAAATGAAAACATGACAGCCCAAACCCTTTGGGATGAAGCAAAAGCAATCCTAAAAGGGAAGTATATTGCAATATAGGCCTACCTCAAGAAGCAAGAAATGTCTCAAATACACAACCTAAGCTTACACTTAAAGGAGCTAGAAAAGGAACAGCAAATAAAGCCTAAAGCCAGCAGAAAAAGGAAATAATAAAGACTAAAGCAGAAACAAATGACATAGAAACAAATAAAAAACCCCCAGTAGAACAGATAAATGAAACTAAGAGCTGAGTTTTCAAAAGAATTAATAAAATTTGATAACCCCCTAGCCAGACTTACGAAAAAGAAAAGAGAAAGGACCCAAATAAATAAACTCATGAATGAAAGGGGACTGATCACAAACAACACCACAGAAGTACAAACAATTATAAGAGAGTATCATGAAAAATTATATGCCAATAAACTGGGCAAACTGGAAGAAATAGATAAATTCCTAGAAACATACACACTACCAAAACTGAAACAGGAAGAAATAGAAAATTTGAACAGACCCATAACCAGTAAGGAAATCGAATTAGTAATCAAAAATCTGTGGAAAAACAAGAGTCCATGGCCAGATGGCTTTCCAGGGGAATTCTACCAGACCTTTAAAGACTTAATAGCTGTTCTTCTCAAACTGTTACAAAAAATAGAAATGGAAGGAAAACTTCCAAACTCATTCTATTGAGGCCAGCATTACCTTGATTCCAAAACCAAAGACCCCACTAAAAAAGGATAATTTTAGGCCAATATACATGATGAATATGGATGCAAAAATTCTCAACAAGATACTAGCAGATTGAATTTGACAGTACATTAAAAGAATTATTTACCATGATCAGGTAGGATTTATCCCCAGGCTGCAGGGCTAGTTCAATATTCTCAAATCAATCAGTGTGACACACCACATTAATAAAAGAAAGGATAAGAACCATATGATCCTCTGAATAGATGAGAGAAAAGCATTTGACAAAAACACATACATTCTGGATAAAAATCCTCCACAAAATAGGAATAGATGGTACATAGCCCAACATCATAAAGGCAATATATGAAAGGCCCACAGCTAATATTCATAATCAATAGGGAAAAAGTTAGAGCCTTTCCCCTAGGGTCAGGAACAAGAAAAGGATGTCTACCTTGTTATTTAACATAGTAATGGAAGTAATGGAAGTCTTAGCCTCAGCAATCAGACAACAAAAAGAAAAACAAGGCATCTAAATTGGCAAGGAAGAAGTCAAACTTTTATTTGTAGACAACATGATACTCTATTTAGAAAACCTGAAAGACTTCACCAAAAACTGCTTCACCAAAAAACTGCTAATACATGAATTTAGCAAAGTTGCAGGATATAAAATCAATGAACAGAAATCAGTTGCATTTCTATACAGCAATAACGAAGCGGCAGAAAAAGGTATCAAGGAATTGATACTATTTGCAACTGCACCGAAAACAGTAAGATACCTAGGAATAAACCTACTCAAAGAGGTAAAAGATCTGTATGCTGAAAGCTGTAGAACACTTACAAAAGATATTGAAGAGGACACAAAGAAATGGAAAAGCATTCCATGCTCATAGATTGGAAGAACAAACATTGTTAAAACGTTTGTACTACCTAAAGCAATCTACTTATTTAAAGCAATCACTATAAATACCACCAATATTTTTCACAGAGCTAGAACAAACAATCCTAAAATTTGTATGGAACCACAAAAATCCTGAATAGCCAAAGCCATTCTGAAAAAGAGAAACAAAACTGGAGGCATATGATTCCAATTTCAAGTTATATTATAAAGCTGCAGTCATCAAGACCGTATGGGACTGGCACAAAAAGAGACACACAGATCGATGGAACAGAATAGAAAACTAAACTATATGGTCAACTAATCTTCAACAAAGCAGGAAAGACTACCCAAAGGAAAAAAAAAAAGTCTCTTTAACAAATGGTTTTGGGAAAACTGGACAGCAACATGCAGAAGAATGAAACTGGATCACTTTCTTACACCATTTACAAAAGTAAAATCAAAATGGATGAAACACCTAAATGTGAGACAAGAAACCATAAAAATCCTAGAGGGAACACAGGTAGCAACCACTTTGACCTTGGCCGTAGCAACTTCTTGCTAGACACATCATGAGAGGCAAGGGAAACAAACGCAAACATGAACTATTGGAACTTCATCAAAATAAAAAGCTTCTGCACAGAGAAGGAAACAATCAACAAAACTAAAAGTCAGCCTATGCAATGCGAGAAGACATTTGCAAAAGACGTATCTAATAAAAGGATAGTATCCGAAATCTATAAATAACTTCTCAAACTCAGCATCCAAAAAATATCCAAAATCTATAAAGAACTTATCAAACTTAACACCCAAAACCACAAATAATCTAGTGAATAGGAAAAAGATATGAATAGACACTTACCCAAAGACATCCACATGGCCAACCGACACATGAATAAATCCTCAACATCACTCATCATGAGGGAAATAAAAATCAAAACCACAATGAGATACCACCTCACACCTGTCAGAATGGCTAACATTAACAACTCAGGCAACAACAGATGTTGGTGAGGATGCAGAGGAAGAGGATCTCTTTTGCACTGATGGTGGGAATGAAAACTGGTGCAGCCACTCTGGAAAACAGTATGGAGGTTCTTCAAAAAACTAAAAATAAAACTACCCTACAAACCAGCAATTGTACTACTAGGCATTTATCCAAGGGATACAGGTATGCTGTTTTGAAGGGGCACATGAACCCCCATGTTTATAGCATCACTGTCAGCAATAGCCAAAGTATGGAAAGAGCCCAAATGTCCATCAATGGATGAATGAATAAAGAAGATGTGGTATGTATGTATGTGTGTATATATATATATATATATAAGATGTGGTATATATATATATATATTCACACACAAACACACACAATGGAGTATTACTTGGCAATCAAGAAGAATGAAATCTTGCCGTTCGCAACTACGTGGATGGAACTAGAGGGTATTATGCTAAGCAAAATTAATCAGAGAAAGACAAATATCATATGACTTCACTCATATGAGGACTTTAAGATACAAAACAAATGAACATAAGGGAAGGGAAGCAAAAATAATATAAAAACAGGGAGGGGGACAAAAACGTAAGAGACTCTTAGATATGGAAAACAAACAGAGGGTTACTGGAGGGGTTGTGGGTGGGGGGATGGGCTAAATGGACAAGGGGCATTTAGGAATCTACTCTTGAAATCATTGTTGCACTATATGCTAACTAACTTGGATGTAAATTAAAAAAATAAAATAAAATAAAAAAAAGAAATGGTCAGAAGACATGAATAGAGACTTTTCCAAAGAAGGTATCCAGATGCATGAGAAGTTGCTCAACATCACTCATCATCAGGGAAATGCAAATCAAAACCAGGATGAGATATCACCTCACATCATTTTAGAATGACTAAAATTAACAACACAGGAAACAACAGGTGTTGGTGAGGATGCAGAGAAAGGGGAACCCTCTTGCACTAAAGGCAAACTGGTGCAGCCACTCTGGTAACTGCCACTCAGCAAAATGCTGACTAAAAGCTTCAAAAATTTTAGGAGCTTAAAGCCATATGAAATTATTTCTTGTTCTCAAAATAATTCTACTTGGGTATTCCTGTTTTTTTTCACATGGTGACTTGAGACCCATCTGGTGGCTCTGTTATTTTCTAGGATCTTGGATTCCTTTGCTGAATCTACTGAATCTATCCAGCAGACAAGAAAAGCAATGAGTGGTAGCAAATTGACAGGAAGTTACTTTTAGGGACCAGGCCCTAGAATGGCATATTTCATTTCTACTTACATAGGGCTGGGAAATGAAGTCTAACCGTATGGTCAGGAGGCAGGAAAAAAAATGAGGTTTAGTGAACAGATAAAAAGATAGCATGTTGAAGGGGAAATATCTTGGGCTTTAGAAACAGACCTACGTTTGAGTCTCAGCTCCTATAGTAAGGTAGTAGACTACTTTTTAGAATTTAGAATTAAATAATCAACATCAAAGAAAAACTAATTGGGTACTAATGTATTTGAAACTGTTTTAGGTGCAGTTAATACAAAGATGAAAAAAAAATTCTCTCTGAAAAGAGCAATAGTATAGTAAGTAGGAGAGGACATATTTCTTTTCTCTATGAATTGAGAGCATTGTAATATAATGGAGTAAATGGACAAGAGACGTCTGTGTCAAGATACCCTCGTAGCACAGGGGTGTATATGTGATCAGCCCAATATGAGACGGGAGTGAGGAGACTGAAAAGCTTCTCAGAGGTTTCTTATTAACTTGGACTTGAAGGACAAATAGGTGCTTACCAGAAATGTGGTATTTGAGGAAGAGCATTTCTTCCTAAGGAAAAGCATGTACAAGTCACAGGAGGTGAAAAAGATCATGATCAGGAACCTCTGAATAAAACAGAAATCAAAGGAAAAACAATAAAAAATTCCATTGTATGTGTGAGTCAGCCAAATCTTAAATAACAAATATCGTGAAAAGTTCATCTTGGAGGAGATGAATCATTTCTTCTCTGGGGTCATGGGGATAATAAGCATTCAGGGAAGGAGGAAACACAGTCACAAATGAGGTCAAGGATCACTGAGCCCTTTCCAGATAAGTTACTATGGACTTCTCTCATACCTCAACAATGTTGGAGCCTTACCAAGAAATGTTTTCTGTTTTCTGGGGGTTTTTGTTTTGTTTTGTTTTGTTTTAAAGTAACAAATTACTTAGCTTTTCTCTGGGATATGAAGTGTGAATGGGACTACCCACACAGACCAGAAACAGGTTTGGTGTTTGTGAGGTAAGTAATGCAGGTATGTGTACTCAAAAAACCCACAGTCTTCTTTTTTGAGCATGTGGGTAATAGAAACATACTCTTGATAAGCCTCAACTTTGGTGCACACATGAAGTGTGTACATATGTTTATTTAAAATTCAAGCCAAGCTAAATTTCTAGGGCTATGTTCCAGATCAAGTGGATTTTTCCCTCTTATTGTAGTGAGCCCACATAAAGTATTGCGTAAGAGCCATGGACTATGCTCAATGTGTTAATCAGTTTCCTTTTGCACACCAAAGATTAACTTTTACACTTTTGAGAAACAATGTGATAATGAGTAATCTAGATGTAAGGAAAAAAAGAGATGAAAACGCAAAGCAGTAACAATCATTTTGGACTCAAATGTATATCATTTCTGGTATTGAAATACCTAATAGAAGCTCTGATGTCATCTAAATCATCCTCTCCACAGCCTTTCTATCCGCTAATTATTAAAGTACTATAACCTTGTGTTATCTTTATCTATTCAACAAGATTTTAAATGTGAAACACTCTGGCTACTATAGATAGATTTAATTTGTGTAAGACTCAATTAGGTTTTTTGTAGGTAGGATAAAATATTTATGCAATAGATATTTTGTGTTTATGAACACTAGCTAAGAGTCAAGATGTATTTTAAATTCTGTGAAGTTGGAGGAAGTCCGTTAGCTGTTCTGGGACTCTGTTTTTGTTTTTTATACGTAAAGATGTATTTAAATATCTTTTCAACTTGGTTTTGCTTAAACTTTGCTACATTTTCCTTGAGAGAAGTGAGTAGTCATGTCACATTCATCATAATCATTAGTATTTGCTTCCCTTCCTCCACAATGTTAACAGTAGTTATATGAAATTGTAATATTATGAGAATTTTTTGCCTATCTGAATTTTCTAAGTTTTATATGGCTAACCTCTATTTTGTAAGATTTTTAAAAGTGATAAAATATACATACCATAAAATTTACCATTTAATCATTTTTAAGTGATTCAGTGACATTATGTGTACTCATATTGTTGTGCAACCATCACCACCATCTATCTCCAGAACTTTTCATCTTCCCACATTGAAACTTTGTATGCATTAAACAACAGCTCCCCATTACCCTTCCCTATCCCTGGCATCTACCATTCAATTTTCTGTCTCTATGAATTTGCCTACTCTATGTATCTCATATATATGAAATAATATAATCTTTGTCCTTTTGTAACCAGCTTATTTCACTTAGCATAATTTCTTTAGAGTTCATTCATGTTGTCTCATGTGTCAGAATTTCATTCCTATTTAAGACTGAATAATTTTCCATTGAATGTATGTACCACATTTTTGTTTATCCAGTCATTTGCTGATGGATATTTGGGTTCTTTCTATCTTTTGGCTATTGTGAATTCTGTCATGTGAACAATGCTGTATATTGGTGTATAAATGTCTCTTCGTGTTTTTGTTTTCAACTCTCTTCTATATATCCAATTTTAGAAGTGGAATTAATGAACTATATGGTAATTCTAAACCTATTTTTTTAAGAACCCCCATACAGTATTAGTTTTGAGCATCAACATATACTACCTGATTTTACTCTTCAGAGAAGACTCTTGTTTGGCATAGGCTAAAAATTTCAAGGCAAGTTGAGGTGGTACCTTTTTTAGTAAGTTAGTGATGTATACTAATTACTAGAAAGGGTTTGCTCCAATGCTTTGAGCTTATTTTGATGTTGGCTTTACCACGATGTGTCTTTCTTTCTTTCTTTCTTTCTTTCTTTCTTTCTTTCTTTCTTTCTCTTTCTTTCTTTCTTTCTTTCTTTCTTTCTTTCAGTTTATTTATTTATTTTGAGAGAAAGGGGAAGAGAGAGCACCCATGAGCATGCATGAGTGGGGAGGGGCAGAGAGAGGGAGAGAGAATCCCAAGCAAGTTCCATGCTGTCAGCACAGTGTCTGATGTGGGGCTCCACCTCACGAACTGTGAGATCATGACCTGAGCTGAGATCAAGAGTTGGATGCTTAATCATCTGAGCTACTCAGGTGCCCCACCATAATGTGTCTTTAATGACACATCTATGCATACACCATAATTACAAACCTCATTTTTGACTTATATGCTGACTATAAAAAACATTAACAGTTCTTACCTCATTTTCCATTTCCTTAGCTATGCATTTTTTTGTGCTAATAACCACTTACAAACTCTTTAATTCCCTAAACGTTTACAATCTAAATATTTTGCTGAAGTATGTCTCCTTTTTTAGAGTTAGCATTGTTGCTAAATGTCATTAGGAAACCTTAGTAAATATCAGTCCTCTGGACATGAGACTTAACTCAGTGAGAACTTAACACAATGAAAACTTACTTAAGAGGACTTAAAAAGAGGTTTCTGTCTTTTTTGCTTAGTAGCATTACTTTCAATACAAAAAAAACATAATTGAACGCTTCCAGCTACATATGTTACCTAATTTTTTTCCCTTCAGGTTTACATTATTATCAGTTTAGAGCATCTTTCTACATGATGATGTCTCTAAGAAATAGAAATATCAGCTGAAACCTGAAACCTAAATTCTCAGGAATTTAACTTAAATTTTTCTATGAAAGGACTATTGGAGGACCAGGCACACCTACTACTTAGTATTCATAAAAGAAAAAAATAAATAAAGAGAGAAAGAGAGATACATTTCCTTTGATGGGAATTTCATTTTGGCAAACTTATATACAAAATTTTTAAAGTGTTGTTTTTTTATCCTTTATTTTAGAAAAATCCAAGGCAGACAATTTGATGGACAATGTATTATAGGAGTAGAAGAGTATTTAAAAAGATAACTTTTTAAGTCTCTGTGGGAAAGAACCAAAATCATATCTTCTGGGAAAAGGAAACATGTAAAATCAATGCAAAATTAATAGATTATTAAAATTCCTTACTAAAAATTGACATTTATCATATGTTTTTATACCATATTCATCATCTTTTCATCAGAAGACTTTAGTTGTATCAAAGTCCCAGTTTCAGTGTGAGAGTGAAGTTGGGTTGGCTAAGTTTCTTCTGGTAAAGGAACCTTTTTCTGTGGCATATTAAAATAGTTATATTCAGTATTGAAGATCACTGTGGATATATGATCTATTACATAGTATATTGCTTTAAAACAAGTCAGTAGGCTGAATTGACATTTGTAACATAGGTGCTCAAAAAATGGGAGAGATTTCAAAATATTTGTAGATATATAAAACACAATTTTCAAAATTTCCTTCAAGGGATAGCCTATTACTTGCTTTAGTGGCCAATAATCTGAAAATGAGATGTTTCAGAAGAAGAAAGTAACTTCAAGAAATTCAGGTCTATTTCCCACAGTGGACAGGGTCTCCACAGTGGCAGAGAATTGGCTTCCTATTTTCCATGGAACTGCCTTTTTTTTTTCTCTCTACACATGCTCTTTCTCTTTTAGCATTGCCAATATGAAGAAAAAACTAGGTGTTTTGTTTTAAACTGAAAGACTCATATTAGTTTTTCTGGATTAAAGAGCTACAATATGCCTTTCAAAGAGGGATCTATGAGAAGTAGTCCATGAACATATCCATTCATTTATAAACATTTATTGAACACCAAATACATTTTAGGATCTCTGTAGTATATTGGAGGGACAGTGTTTATCAAGATCAGACATGCACCTCTTCTCTGAAAGTTTTAAGAGTGGTGAGGAGGAAAAATTTATAAATCAATCATACTAAATTATATATAATTGGCAATTGGGATAATTCTCTGAAGGAAGAGAACACAGTTTATTGAAAATGTTTGACAAAGGAAGTGATCAGGCTTGGGCCGCAAGAATGATTTCTCCTAAGAAAATGATACATACTTTGATTTGTATTTCCCTGATGATGAGTGATGTTGAGCATTTTTTCATGTGTCAGTTGGTCATCTGGATGTCTTCCTTGGAGAAGTGTCTATTCATGTCTTTCGCCCATTTCTTCACTGGATTATTTGTTTTTTGGGTGTTGAGTTTGATAAGTTCTTTATAGATTTTGGATACTAACCCTTTATCTGATATGTCGTTTGCAAATATCTTCTCCCATTCTGTCAGTTGCCTTTTAGTTTTGCTGATTGTTTCCTTCGCTGTGCAGAAGCTTTTTATTTTGATGAGGTCCCAGGAGTTCATTTTTGCTTTTGTTTCCCTTGCCTCCAGAGACGTGTTGAGTAAGAAGTTGCTGTGGCCAAGATCAAAGAGGTTTTTGCCTGCTTTCTCCTCAAGGATTTTGATGGCTTCCTGTCTTACATTTAGGTCTTTCATCCATTTTGAGTTTATTTTTGTGTCTGGTGTAACAAAGTGGTCCAGGTTCATTTTTCAGCATGTTGCTGTCCAGTTTTCCCAGCACCACTTGCTGAAGAGACTGTCTTTATTCCATTGGATATTCTTTCCTGCTTTGTCAAAGATTAGTTGGCCATATGTGTGTGGGTCCATTTCTGAGTTCTCTATTCTGTTCCATTGATCTGAGTGTCTGTTCTTGTGCCAGTACCATACTGTCTTGATGATTACAGCTTTGTAGTATAGCTTGAAGTCTGGAATTGTGATGCCTCCTGCTTTGGTTTTCTTTTCCAAGATCGCTTTGGCTACTCGGGGTGTTTTCTGGTTCCATACAAATTTTAGGATTATTTGTTCTAGCTCTCATGCACTATAATTTAAAGATGAGTTGGATTTAACTCTTGAAGATAAGTAGGATGAGGGTAAGTGGGGAAAATAAGATGTGAAATATAAACCCATGCATTAGGTAAGATAAAGGGTCAGTGACTATGGCATCAGAAGAAGGTATTTTTTGTTGTGTTGTTTTAGAAAATAGATGAAAGTTGGGCATGCTATAATCTGAAAAGAGGGACTTAGTAGAGAGAGAGAAAGAGAGATTGAACGTACAGAAGAGATAGGTAGAAGTTGTTGGAGCAAGGTGTACAAAGAAGTGAAAGATTGGGAAGTCATGAGGTGATGATAAAAGTAGAGAATTAACCATGAAGGAATGGAGGTATACCTCTTTCTCTGAGCACGAACAAAAGCAAGAAGATGGTTGAGACTTAACCAAGTATGCAGTGGCACTTAAGGCAAGATCATCTGCTAAGAATGAGGAGGTTAGGGTTAGATGGAGAGCTCACATGAATGCTAAGTAAATACATGGGAGAGATGACAAAAGATCAGTAAAAAAATTGATAAATTGTGTTGAAGTTCCTATGAAATTAGACCCAAAATCTGGGGAGTTAAACTTGTTGATGAGAAATGGCCCATCATGAGGTAATCATAGAGTTCCATTTAGATGTAGAAGGATTTGAGGCCAGCAGGGTCAATGGACAAATCAGGGGCACATAGTTTAAGTCTAAAAGTGGAGTAGGAATGAGAGAGCTGGTATGATAGAAACCTATAGTCAGGGAGAGGTATTTTTGGGTTAAGTATTAGAGTTGGTTGAAGAGAAATTTCAAAGTGGGGCCATGGGGGAGATTTATTTAAGTGTATTGAAGCCACTGGAATTGAAGAGGTCAGATAGAGTTACTAAAGTATACTGAAGCCCTGGAATTGAAGACATCAAAGTTCATTGAAGCTAGGATTTTAAAAGGAATTGTTTCCCCCTAAAAGATAAAAAAGTAACATAGAGACAGAGAATCAGATAATCATGTACTAATTAGATTAGGCATATTGATAGGATAATATTCCTCCAAAGTAGTAGATAGCAAAATTTTTCCTTTTATATTCATTTAATTTCAGTTTTCTTGTTATTGAACAGTCACACAAAACCATTTGTGTATTGCATAATTCATATATTAAAATTAAACCCACTGACATTATGGAACAGAATTATGAAATAATAATTAGACCATTAAAAATTTGAATGTTTTCACAGTGATTTATCCCTTATAAAACTAATATACTTTTTTGTTCCTCCTGTTTCCTTAATGCTATAGCCTAAGACAATGCCCAACACATGCTATATCATGATATATGCATAATGAAACCATAATAATGTCAATGTTGACATTACAACATTAGCAGAGCATTAGATTCAAATAATATAATTAGGAATCAAGGTCATAGTCAGATATGCTTCATATCAAACATGCTAAAATAATGTAGAAAAAAGAGAAAATGTGGTGAAGTTCACAGATATTTGCAATGGGATGTATATAGATGTAAAGAGAATGGAGGTGAGGCAAAGAAAGAAAATGAATTCTCTCTGCTTATTACCAGGCCCTGTTTAATTAAGAAGGGAAGTTGAGACTCCTCATTAAGTGGTAGCCTATTTGGTTTAATATTTGTTTCTTGGTGATCTTCAGAAGACTTTGGCCAATATGATTTAATAACTTCTCATAATAAAACATACCATGTAATGACTCTGGTCACCAATTGCAATGTGTGTTGGGGGTTGGGTGGGATGTCCCACACCACCAAGCATCTGGATGTCCTACAATTCAACTGAATCTGACACCACCTATCCAGAGATTGCATCAGATCCCATAGGTTAGTGGCTCAGTTTCATAAGACTGCCCTCCTCTTTAGATGCCAATTGCAAGCCCAGGTTGTTACCTGTACTTCTGACCCATTAGCTATAAATCATAGGTTCCCATGACCCTTTCCTGGAGTTCAATTAACTTTCTAGAGTAACTCACAGAAACCAGGAAACCGGTTTACTTGCTAGATTACTAGTTTATTACATGGGATATGAAAAGATATGAGTTAAGGTGAAGAGATAAATAGGATGAGGCGCCGAATGAAGGAGATTTGTCCTCATAGAGTTTGGGGTCCAGCAGGGTGGCATGTGGATGAGTTCTGGTTTGTCAGCCTGGAATCTCTTTGAACCTTGTCATTTTGAGTTTTTATGGAAGCTTCGTTACATAGGCATGATTGATTAAATCATTGGCCATTAGTATTGAACTCAATTTACAGCCTCTCTCTCCTTCCCAGAGATCTGGGGGTAGGACTGAAAGTTCCAATCTTCTAATTGCATGGTTGTTTCTCCTTGTGATCAGCCCCCCCATCCTTAGGTACTTTACAAAAGTCACTTCATTAACATATACACAGATGTGGTTAAAAGAGGTTTGTTATGAGGGCACCTGGGTGGCTTAGTCGGTTGGGTGTCTGACTTCGGCTCAGGTCATGATCTCACGGTTCATGGTTCAAGCCATGCATTGGGCTCTGGGGCTCTGTGCTGACAGCTCAGAGCCTGGAGCCTCCTTCAGATTCTGTGTCTCCCACTCCCTTTGCCCCTCCCCAGCTCACACACATTCTCTCTCTCAGAAATAAACATTAAAAAAAATTTAAAAAAATTCAGGGGGTTGTTATGAATATCAAGCCACCTTCATCATCCTTATCATGGAGGAAATTCCAAGAATTTAAGGAGCTCTGTGCCAGGAATGTGGATGAAGACCAAATATATATTTATTATAAATCACAATATCATACCATGTTTGCCTCTTTCACTTCTGATACTTGAAAAAAATATGCATTTGTATTAGTTCTCTTTTGTACCAAATCTAGTTAAAAGTGAAGAGCAGTACTCATATCTGAATGAACACAAATGTGCTTGTGAAATCCTTTCTTTTATTGAGATACCATTGATGTGGAAGTTGTCTATGTGTTTATCATTATTGTTGTTATTTTAACTTGCTAATGATTTAATGACTTTCCTCAGAACGTTTGAATGTCTTAGAGCATTTTCTTTTCCTAACTGCAGTGCTTGGTGATATAGAATCTATTATTATGTTTTTGGTAAGAAACTGCCAGACACCTCTATGCCTGGATGGATAGAGGAAATCACCTTCCTTGAAACAGACTTTCCTTGAGATATGAGTCACTTGAGTACACTACTAAGTTAGAAAACCAAATGAGTAGGCAACCATGGCTTTAGAGGGAAAGTGTAACAGAACTTTTTGTGGCTAGACAAGGATACTTCTCTTCAGATTCAATGGTCTGCTGGCAGGGCTGGCTTCACAGGTATGGGGCCGGTACAATCACACAAAATCTGCTCAGAAGGGCTCCACATTTGGGGCTGGATGTTCTGTAGCTATTATGAAATTCTTAATAATTTTGTCTTAGAATTTGTATTTTGTAAGGGAAGTATGATGGTACATTGGAGCATGTGTTGGGTGATTGGAGCCTCAGCTCACTCCTGATCACTCCTACTATTTACCTAGGATGGGTTCTTGGCTGTCTGCTCCCTAGTGCCTCACACCCTGGCCATGCTTAGCCTTTCCTTCCCTGTCTGCATTCCATGACTGCTGCAGCCCTCTGTTTGAGGTGGCAACCAGGTTAGATTGACAAGAGGAGGTTGGGTGGTGCTGCCATCCCTCTTTGGCCCTAGTAGTAGCATGTAAACAAACATGGGAGGTTCATGGTCAGCATGTGCCTCATAGAATCTTGGAGTGCATCAAGGTAGTGGCCATCCCATCCTTGGTCTGGCAACTCCATGGTGATTTGGTAGGTGACTTGGTAGGGGAGAGTCTTTTGCCCACCTCCCTCCCAGGTACCAAATTCATCCTGGTGTTGAAGTTATGGTCACTTGGTGGTTGCCTATCCACCATGGATTGAGGCAGCAGAACTATGGGAAGGGGAGATGAATTGACTTCCCTGGCCATGGCTGTGGCAGGCACCTGGCAACCACAGGGAGCTGAATCCCAGCTGCTGGTGGGTCATATGTACAGAATTGCAGATCCCTGGGATCCCTGGGCACCAGTGAAGGTCTGTACTTGTCCTACAAGTATTCCCCTGTCTGAGGGAGCATTAAATGGCATTAAATTCATTAAGTAGCAAATAAAACCCACCATGACACAGTGAGAGAGGGACAGTAGAAGAAAGAAAAGTGTTTTATAGTGTAATATTTTTATTGACACTTTTTCCTGTCTTTTGAACAAGAGGTTCTTCATTTTCCTTTTGCACTAGACTTTACAAATTATGTAGCTGGCCTTGTCTACAGAGCTTGTTCCTAGACGGTTGGGGGTCAATAAGTCTTGTGGGAGGAAAGGCCTTGGAGACCTCTCTGATGGACAAAAGTGGCATTGACTGACATCTGATGGCTGGTAGGGACTCACAGGTTCACATAGGGAAACTTGTAAGAAAATAGGGTAATCTGGATTGTTGACCTTGGAGAACAATTAGGGCCTAGAACAGGCATCAAAAAAATCAGTGGTAGGTAACAGTCAATATCAAAGAATGAATGTGGAGTGGGCCAGACTGTAATGAAGTACTTGCCTTGTGTAATCTGGCATGTAGGAGGCAGAAGGAGGTACCTGCAACTCACCTCCAAAAGGTTGTTGCGGTGTCAGGTAAGAGCTCAGTATTGCAGTATTATTTAAGAGACACTGGAAATTCTTCTCTTTTATGTGAAAAACTTTATGTAAATTTTCAAAGAATGTGGATTAACAAAATATATCAAGGAGACGTATTTGAACTGGAGGCCCCTGATTTGCAGGTCACAAGCCTGCTAGTTGTGGCATCATGTGTAGCTGAGGCTATAAATCCCTCTTCAACTTAGCCACTCTGACTTAATTTTCATACCCAGGGGAAAAATTGAGCATCTGAGTAGGATATTAAAGAGATATGAATTCACATTCAAGTGTGGGGCTATGCAAGGACTCAGATTGTAAAGGAGTTTGCTGCAGGTTGGAGGAGACATGTAGGCCTCAGAATGTGAAGACCTGGTTTTCAACAGTGGCAGTGAAAGAAACAACAGCTGTGTTGGGCTAAAGGGGGCTTTCTTGTTTCTGGGCTTAAAGTGGGAAAGAGTAGGTCTTAAGGGAGAGGGATGATGGACCTTCAATTAATGAAATCAGGTTGGTGGAAAGAGTGATTCAGTGGAAAATACAAGAAGTAACCAAAGGTACAATCCCAGTCAGTGATAAGGGCCATACTGGTTTCATTGCTAGAGAAACTTGAATAAATGCCCCAGATATTAAAACAGAGAGCTTACATTTAAATTTTCTTCTTATTTATGGAAATTCGGTATTTCAGGAGAGATTAAAGTAGTATCAACTTAGAGTAAATGTTTTATGACTTTATGGCCAGGTATTGACTCATAATGATATTATTCAATATTTATTAAGCAATAAATATTTATGGAGACTGACACTATCCTAGGCTAAGTATGTGTATCAGGTGTTTTATTTGGCAACTACATTCATCATAAAATTTCTTAAGTTTTAACTTAAGGGAATGTGAGGGAATGAAGATATAAAATTCCACTCATTCCTTCATTCATTTATTATGCACCATGTAGCAGGTTATATGCTGGGTACAACAGCAACTCAGATATTTATGCTTGTTGTTTTCATGGTGCTTACAGTCTAGTAGATGCAAGAAATATTAGACAAACACTTGCACAAACTTCAATTCTATTAGGTGCTATGAAGGAGAAGCGTAGAGTGCTTTGAGGCAATAATATGAGGATGTAACCTGGTTGCTGAGGAAGAGACACTTAAACTGAGACTTGAAGGACGAGAAAAAGGCATATAATAAAAAGTGGGGGATGGAAAGGAGCAGGGTGAAAAATACTTCTGTTTGAGGGAACAGTCTATTGATGGTTGAGTACAAAGAACTGGAAGGAGGTTTGGGAGCGAAGGATCAGTGATCAAAGGGGACAGAGTGGTCCACTGAGGCCAGAAAGAAAGTTCCTCAATATTGTGTATCTACTAAGAGGCCCATTTGAAATATATGAATATGTAATGATACCAATACATATAGTATGCGTAAAAATTCACTTTTAAATATATATTCATTTACCTAATTTCCAAAGAAATAAAATTCCGTGTTAGTTTTGTTACTTTAATTTCTTTTTTGGAAATAATACCTTATGGATATTAGTTTACTATCTCCTACTTTCTCTTAAAAAATTCTACTGTGAAATATAGTATACATTCAGAATTATGCATGGCTGAATAAACTATTTTATTTTTTTAATTTTTTTTAATGTTTATTTATTTTTGAGACAGAGAGAGATAGAGCATGAATGGGGGAGGGGCAGAGAGAGAGGGAGACACAGAATCGGAAGCAGGCTCCAGGCTCTGAGCCGTCAACCCAGAGCCCGACGTGGGGCTCGAACTCGCGGACCGCGAGATCGTGACCTCAGCTGAAGTCGGAAGCTTAACCGACTGAGCCACCCAGTCGCCCCTGAATAAACTATTTTAAAGCAAACATCTGTGTAACCACCACTCAAAGCAAGAAAGAAAATGGAGCCAGCTCCTTCAGCCCTGCCTGTGTGCCCCTTTTCAATTACTATTCTCACCAAAGATACTGAGCGGCTTGACTTTTTTAAATAGAATTTGAAAAATTGAAATATATTTCACATAACATAAAATTCACCACTTTCAAGTATGCACTTTAGTTGTTTTTAGTATATTTACTATACTTTGTAGCCATCACCATGATCTAATTCCAGAACTTCTCCATCTGTGTCCCCCAAATCCTGTACTTATTAGCAGTTAGTTCTAATTCCTTCCATTCAACTTTTTCTGGCAACTACTAATCTACTATTTGTCTCTATGGATTTACCTATTCTGTATGTTTCATATAAATGTTATCAAACCATATTTGGTCTTCTGTGTTTGGCTTCTCTCACCTAGCGTAATGTTTTCAAGATTCATCCATGTTGTAGCATGTGTCAACACTTTTAACTAACTAATTGTACTAATTCATTGTGTCAAATACAATTTACTTAGCCATTCAGCACATTTTATTTGGCCATTCATCAGGTGATGGACATTTGAGTTTCCATGTTTTGACTGTTTTTTTAATGTTTATTTTTGAGAGAGAGAGAGACACAGGGTGTGGGTGGGAGAGGATCAGAGAGAGAGGGAGACACAGAATCTGAAGCAGGCTCCACACTCTGAGCTGTCAGCACAGAGCCCGACGTGGGGCTCGAACACATGGACCATGAGATCATGACCTGAGCTGAAGTCAGATGCTTAACCAACTGAGCTACCCAGGCACCCCATGTTTTGACTGTTTTTGAACAGTAATGCCACGAACAAATTTTTATGTAAGCATATGTTTTTAATTCTCTTAGGCAAATTCATAGGAATGGAATTGCTGGACTTTTTTTCTCTATCTCTGCTGTATTTAGTAGGGTTTGGGACATAGGAGCTATCAATAAAAAGTGATTTAACGGAATTAAAGTAGATGGCTGTCATGAGCTAGGTGTTGGAAGAGGACATCAAGAGGCTATGACCACCAGTTGACCCATGAGCTAGACCCAGGCGGTCAGAGGCTCCATACCCCATCCCTTGTCCTTGGAATGTATGTTCCATCTACTATGAATCCATACTGGCTCAAAGGATGCATCCTTGAGACAATAATGTATTGTTGAAGCTCTCTTGACTGTATTTATGACTGTACCACATTAAGGCTTCTAATATAAACTTTTAAGATTCTGGGACACTAGAATGGAGTGGAGATCTGTCTTGTCTTATGGCTATCTAAGACACACCTTGTATGTAAGTTCCCTTGCTTATTAAACTTGCCACCCACCAATCTGGAGTGGCCTGCCTGTTTAGTCTGGCAGGGACAGACTGTATATGGGGGCTAGTCTCAAATTTCACGTAGGGAACTCCCAAGGTTGAGAACGCTATCCCTGCTCATAGAAACACACTAGGAGAGAATAATTGGAAAATTCTTATGTTCTACAACAAAGATGCAGGTATGGAAGGGTTGAAAAACCTAGGGCATGGAAAAGATACAACTACTGGTGCAGAAAAGATTTCAGGGCTCAGGTCTTAGATTCTGTCTTGATATCAAGACATTTGAGTAACAGAATTATTGCCTTATAGGGAAGTGTCTGAACACAGACTTGGCCCTTCTGGCAAGATGAGGGTAAAATCCCAGGAGTACCTTCTTTATGGTCCTTGGATCTGGTGAATCTCATTCTTCTCAGGTTATAGATCATTAAGATCACTTTGGACACATCCCTATGACTAACAGAGGGTGACAACGGTAGAGTGAATGTTAATCTCCCTCCCCCCAGTGTTCTTCTCATATATTTTTTGATGTTTAGTATGACTTTCAAATAGAACTAATTTTTCCCCATTAGTTTTAATTTCACCATCAGTAAGTCCAACTCTTCTCCTACCAGGATCTGGGATAATTAATGGTTGAAGCAATGCAGGCAAAAATAACACATTCAGTAGATCATCTCAGCTTCCCAATTATAAAGTTGATCCTAATGTTATTTTTAGAGCAGAGCTTCTTAACCTGTGGACCATAAACATGAATGACAGAGAGTCCAAGAAACCCTTGAAACTATATGCATAATAATATATGCATATTTGGGGAGGAAGAGTTCATTGTTTTTCTCAGGCTCTCAAAAGGTTTTTGTAAACATAAAGAGTAAATGACAATATCCCTAACATATCTTTGGAGGAGTCACATTTCTTCACTAATTCAATAAATATGTATTAAAAATATAATGTGAGACAGGCACTGTTTTGAGGCCAGGATACAGCTGTGACCAGACAGATAGATTCTTTTTCATCGATCTTACATACCAAAGAGAGAAACATTTCACAAGAAATGTCATGGAAATCAGAGAAGATAATGAAGGAAAATGCTCAGATTCTAATCTCAGAAATACACATGTTATTCAAGAATATATAGTGGAAAGTTCAGTCCCAGAGTTCTTATTCATGTAGTCAAATATTTGGACAGCTAACCTAATTTTTCACTTTCCACTGGATTCTTTACACATTGTAGACATAACTGTGGTGTCTTGAATGATTTAGTTTTCTCACTTGAAATGGTCTTGCAGCTTTGAAACTCTTCCAAAACTCTTAAATAATGCATGTTGGTACAAGGCAGCCCTAGTGTGGTTGAGACCGGATCATTTGCGGAAGCTCCATTTCCACTGTGAGTGTCTTCTTCCCTTTGCTCTCTTAGTTGGCTAGAATCCTGATAGTCCAGGTTAGCATTAATTGCCACTGGATGGAGCTATAGCATCAGGCAAATAATCTTTCCATAGATTTTTGGAGTAATTTTACCCTGACTTCGAGCTATCAATTTGTTTAGCTATAGTAGGCAAAGATTGTGATCTCCAGCAATATTTGGAGTTGCAGTATTTCATTACTTATTTTGTTATATCCCCCGAGTTCTTTTGCAGAGTCTTAAGACATATTTTTAAAAATTAAAAATGATAACTTGGCTTTGATAATTTTATGACACTCTTTAAGATAAGTAGAGAAATCCTGGAATGTTGCAAAACAAGACCAGTTTTTTAGGTATATTATATGTTGCTGATATGTGCTTTATACAACCTTAAGCAGTAATGGCATGACTTACACTCTCCTCACACTGGGGACCATTCAGTAGTTTCCTGTTGCCTTGAGATAAATTATAGAAATTGTATATTGAAGTACTTCTCAACTTTTGCCAATATTTATATACTGGAAATTATATACAGGAATATAAGTGCTATTTTCAACACCATATCAGAAAGTTTTTAATTTATCTGAATATCTATCATCATCATCTATCTATTTCTATCCATAAACTATTTCTAATTGCTAGTAGTCTGTAATCATTATCAATGGAAGAATTTTTTCATGAGAAATATTATCTCTAAAATCACCTTAATTATTAATTCATTAATAATTCATTAATTACCAATGTTGGACTTAGAATCAGGCTCTTAATCAAGACTTTGATAAAATACCAAAATAAATGTCCTAAAACAGGTTAGACAAGCACACTACTTTACTGTGGTTGGTTTTTCTAGTCATTTGTTTAATTTATAGGAGATGAAAAGAAATGGCTTCTTAATGTTAAAAGTTTCTATGGCACCTTCACAATGAATAAGAGTAAATTCTCATTTGAAAAGCATGTTTAGGAAATTTAAAGATACACTTTGTGATTACAATATCAGTTCCCTGGATTGTAGAGTAAAATAAAAACACATCTGCCCAACTCACGAATTCTTTTTTAACTGATTCACACATTAGATGTCACATGTCACAGGTAACACTTGTCAAAAAGACAAGGATATATGGGCAGATTATATATATATATATATATATATATATATATATATTTGTTGTTGTTGTTGTTGGACAGACCTGACATTGAATTCTAATTTTAGGTCTTACTTAAATAGCCTGATGGTAGACAAGAAGGGTCTGGAAAATTTGGGATATCGCCCCAAGAAATTTGTACTTAACAGAAAACACCTTAGTATTTTCATCAGTGATGAATTCTTGAGAGAAGTCATGTGATCGAAATCTATTTCTGTTTGTCACTCCTCTAAGGTTCAAAGTGGAAGCATTCGATTGGCTGGGTGTAAGTTGTATGCCCACACCCACATCTTGGCTGCCATTGGGCAGAGACAGGTGATTTCTCCTCTTTTGCTCTTGTAATAAAAGACGAGGACTCTGCATCCTGCCAAGAATACATGTCTTGGGGAACTCCCCCCAGAGATGAAAGAGGTTTGGATGCTGGGCACTAAAATGATGAATTAATTTCTGCATCTTTGGGTTCAGTTTCTGTAGCTGATTCATTTTGTATCTGCCATTTTTTTTCAGCATACAGTGACCATTCATGTGCATGTATTCATTCAGTAACTGAGTGCCTGCTCTGTATGAGGCTAGCCCAATGCTCTTAGGGAGCTTAATTCTATTTGGAAGAAATTGATGATAAGCAGATAAACATAAAAACTAAATACAGTATTTTAAGGAGAGATAAGTGCTAAGAGAATGATGGAAGCGGTAGAGACAGAGAGGGATTGGGAGGAAGTCAAAGAATGCCTTTGTGATGTGTGACTTCAACTAAAAAAACAGTTCATGGGCTACAGGATTGACTGTAGAGGACAGCCAGGTCATTGTAATAATTTAGGTGAGGCATTCTGGATCTTTGAGCTTTCTGAGTATAGTGTGCTGTTGTTTCTCTGTTTGCCTCTGGAGGTCCATTCTCCGCCCTTCTGAGTCCTGTGGAGTATGTCACCTTGGCTTCTTTGCCTCTGGCTTCCAAATGAGCTTGGCCAACTGGAAATGAGATCAGGAAACTGAAAGGTGAAAGGAGGAAAAGGCCTGAGTATTTATTCCTTACTGCGTATCCCCTATACCTCTGGACCATGGTTTGGCAATTGCTGTCTTTCTCCTTACAGCCACATTTCCTGTTAGGTGGCCCCTTTCTCAGAAGTACAGCTCTCTCTGGGTTTTGGTAACATGACTCCTGATCTTGCTCCTTCAGGCTGTGAGGTGATAATGGCTTCCAGCTATTTTAAGTCCCTGATGCTTCACTATCCCTTACATCTCTATAAACAGCCCCTTCTTCAACTCTTTTCAGTTAATCCTTTGGATGTGTGCATGTAATTTTGGGGAGAACTCTGATACAGATAGTGTGAATGGAAAAGAAGGGATGGATGTGAGAGACACTGTGGTGGTAGCTACAGGGTTTGGCATCTGACTGGGTATGGTGAGGGAGATGGAGAAAGAATAACACAACAAAAGGTAAAACATGCTATCCCTCTGAAAAACTTGACTTGAAAAGTGTAGCTTCAATAGGGTAGAGAGGATAGAAGCTAAATGGCCTCTTTTCCAATTTTTCTTAGACTGTTTCTGTTTCAACAGATTCTCACATTATTGAGAATCTATAATTTAGAGTCAGTGTTACGTTAACACTCACTGTTCTCTTTGTGTGTGTGTGTGTGTGTGTGTGTGTGTGTGTGTGTGAGATTGTGATGAAAGCACTTTTATTGCGTGTTAGCTCTACAGAATTAGGAATGTTGAAAATGAAATACAGAGACAGATTTTATAGTTGCTGGAGTACAAAATCAGTTGAATTTACATTTTTGCTGGGACTCTGTTCAATGTTCTTTGTATGTTAGTTTTCTTGTCTAAGCTAGAAAGATAGCAATTTTAATACAAGGACATTGTAAAGACCTCATGCTTCTTTGGCATTACCCATTGTATTTAGATGACATTTGACAAATACCTTTAAACAGTTCTTGTTTGAGTATAGTAGACATGCAGTTAAGGTCTTACCTCCAATGCATCTCAGACCTACTTGTGGCAGGATGAGCTGTACAATTGTAATGGCCATTGTAATTATTTACGTAAATGTCTATTTCCCAACTAAGTTGTGAAATCTTTGAGAACATGATGGTATCTTATTCATCTTGAATGTACAAGGCCTCAGATTCACAGTAGATGCCACATATAATTGCATTTGAGTGTTCTTGTCTATCTCATGCTCTATCTTCTGAAGCAATGCTCCTGGCAAGTTTGTTCTTCAGCCTTAGATGCTGGGGCATTGGACTCTGGGCTCCTGTTTCCTGCCTGAGTTTATTTGTGCCCAACATATCCTAGGGATTCGATACTGTTTATTGGACAAAGAAATAAAGATGGAGAGGCAATCCATCTTTTTATTTCCTCTTCCCTTTGGCTACAAATATTATTGAACAGCCATCAAACTGAAGATGAACCAGAGAGGGATATGTTTTTGCCCTCCATTGGCTATTAATTTGATAATTAAGAAATGAATTCTGAAAATTTGGCTCAGTAATATATAGTTACAATATGGCAATGCATAATTGATTCTATACTTCAATCTGAAAAAGGCCATTTAGAAGTAGGTATGGAATGCTTTCCATTTAAGGACACACCTCATAAAGATTCAAAGGATTAAGATTTAAAGATTTAAAACCCCTAACTAAGTTACACATGACTCATACTCTGAAATGTTCCCCATTAAGGAAAAATTGATCTTGTAGGACTTGAACTTCTCTTCTAGGTTGTTTTTTATGCTTTCAAAAACCATTAGGACTTTATTTTACTTTTTCATGTGTAACTTGGTGCTAATGAACTTAAAAATTTATCCCCACTATTACAAATGGCTAATATTTACTGAAGTGATGCTTTCAAACAAAGAAAAAATAGAAATAATTGCTTCTCAGTTCTTGCTGGTCCCAAATAGTAACAATAGGATTAGGTCTGAGTCTAGGGAAGGCTTAAGCCAAAAAAATACGGCCTCAACAAAACCAGAAGAAATAGGAAACGAGAAGTTGAAGCCTTCATTTAGAAGGAATTGCAGTCCTGTACCTCCACTGCTCTCTCTTGCCATCAGCCAGTTAGAAGCTGTCCTGAATCAGGGACTTGAGAAAATGCAATTGAATTAGACTGGCTGTTTTAATGCTTATAGGCACCAAGTTTTGTGACTTAGTCTAAAAAGGTGGAAATTGACTAATGAATTTGGTATGGTAATTAGGTTTTAACTGACTTTTCTAAATGTATCTATTTTTAACTGAGGATTTGTTGTCCCAGTCTATAAAACCCAAGAAGGTATAAATGGAGTTCTTAAATATGTGAAAATTTTATTTTCTCCTTCCATTTCTTAAAAAGATTCTCATGGAGATTCATAAGACTTTGCAGTAGGGAAACCTTTGCTGCCTTTTGGAAATGCTTCCCCCCCCCCCCCCCCCCCCAGTGTTTCTATATTTAATCCTTTCATAGCATGCTGTTTATCTTTAACTTTGCTTGTAAGAAGTCACTTATATTTTCCTTAAGATACTGAGACTTACCAGATCATAAAGATTCATAGAAAGCTATTTGTCAGCTTTTAAAGTCCTGGCTTTGATTTTGGAAACTCTGTTTTTTTTCTATTTCTCATTAACAGACTGATAAGGCAGATATTTTGTGATAACTGTGGTGGGAAATTTTCTTTTTTTTATTTTAAGATTTGAAATTGCACCAATATCCTTGTAAAAATTTTAATTGCTTTAGCGCCATCTTGTGGATCGATTATCTGTAGGGATCAAGTCTACTGAATGTGATAAACGATGCATGATACCTGTTTTTCTATCTTTTTTGTTATGATAAAGACCGTAAAGTTTTTTTTTCAATAAAATGGTAAATTTTATTCTTATGGTCTACTGTATTACTCAAGAAATTCTAAATATTCCATAGTTATTTTTAGGAAGCAATCCAAAGGTTAACCTGATAAATCTGAGATTATTGTAATAAATAATTCAAACCAAGACCAGCCAGTAGAAACAGATGGTGCTTCTGGAAGAACTTGAAAATTTTCCACTCTTAAATGAACATAAACCTTCTGCCTGGAGATGTGCAACTACATGGATTTAGGAGCATGCCTGTAAATCTATGTGGTTACTTTTTTTTTTTTTTTTTTGTGGTCTCCGGTCACATTCTTTTAATTTGATGCTTCTCAAGGTATGGAAAGCAGAGGCTAACTCAAAACACAAGAGAACAAGTTCTGGTTATTCTCAGTTTATGGTGCTATCTTTCCTCTTCCTGTGATTGCTTCCTGCTTCTCTGTTTTGCATGTGAGATTGTGTATTCCAGTAAAAGGACAAAAGACATTTTAGCAAGCTTTTATTATATCTAAGCCTGGGTTTAACTCCCTAAATAACTGAATAGGCATATAATCCCATGGATTTCTTAAGGTAGCAAGTTGAGTCTAGATGGATTATTACATTTTTTTTTTCTGAGACTTTTTCAAATGATTAGCAGCACTTCTGTGGACAATTGTATTTGAGAGTTAACAACTGGTTGAGATGAATAATCTGAAGGGAAAATAAATATCTACTCCAAAAAAAAGACAGAAAGAGAGAAAAATAAAATAAAGTCAATGCATGTGATACTATTCTATTGACTGGATTTTGATAAAATCCTTGTGCACACATACACACACACACACACACACACACACACACACACACACACACCTATGAACTTAAAATGTGGCTGGTAAAGTTGAGCTTGTCCAAATAATTTTTTCCAGGGGAAAAATTGACTCATTGACTCATAAGAATTATATTACAGAACGATGTGAAGTAATACTGGACATGTAATTGTCACCTGATTTATTGGTTTCAATTTTATTCTTAATTTTTTGTAACTGACTATTTATTTATATTTTAACTAATCATTTTATAAGGAGATGGAATTGCTTACGCAAATACATTGTCTGAATATTTGTGTCCTGGCAACATGCTGACATTAAAAAATATAGTAGGGCACCAAATTCTGACCAAGATGTGCAGAAACTAAATCACTCATACACGGCAGGGGGGAATGTAAAATGATACAGTCATTTGGAAAAGAGTTTGGCAGTTTCCAAAAAACCTAAACATCCAACTATAATACAACTTAGTGATTGCATTCCTGGGTGTTTATCCCAGAGAAATAAAAACTTATGTTCACACAAAAACCTGTACATGAATGTTTATAGCAGCTTTATGTGTAATGGCCAAGCACTAGCAAAAACCCAGACGTCTGTCAACAGGTGAATGGTTAAACAAACTGTGGTATATCCATATTGTGGAATATTACTCAACAATTAAAAGAACAAACTATTGATACATGCAACACCTAGCTGAGTCTTTAAAGAATTATGCTGCGTAAAAAAGCCAGTTCCAAAAGGTTATATACAGTGTGATTCCATGTATATGCATTCTTGAAATGACAAAATTTTAGAAACAAACAGATTAGTAGTTTCTGGGGGTTTAGCATGAGGGAAGGACAGAGAAATGGGTGTGGCTATAAAAAAGTAATATGAGGAATCCTGTGGTAATAGAAATGGCCTGTAACTTTATTATGTTAATGTCACTAGCCTGGTTGTGATACTGTACTATAGTTTTGCAAGAAGTTACCAGTGGGAAATAGGATGTAAGCAGTATATGGGGTCTCTCTATATTATTTCTTTAAAATAAACTTTTTAAAAAAAATGTTTATTTATTTTTGAGAGAGATAGAAAGACAGAGTGTGAGCAGAGTGGGGCAGGGGGAGGGCAGAGAGAGAGGGAGACACAGAATTTGAAACAAGCTCCAGTCTCTGAGCTGTCAGCACAGAACCTGATGCAGGGCTTAAACTCACAAACTGTGAGATAATGACCTGAGCCAAAGTCTGACGCTTAACCATCAGACTGAGCCACCCAGGTGCCCCTGTATAGTATTTCTTACAACTGCATGTGATCTAGAATTATCTCCAAACTATTGTTTTGTTTAATTAAACTATTGTTTAATTAAAAATATATAGTAGTATTAAAAAAAAATAGCTCAGAGCTGAACTGATGAATGTACACAGGGTTGTATCCTAAACTTTCCTACTTAAATTAAGTCTATTATTAAAAATTTGAATCATACTATATAGCATCCTTATTGAGAAAGAGATACAATTTAATAACTTACTAGAATTATTTTTTTACTATATAATTTGTAATATTTCTATTGCAAAAATGGCTATATTACTATTTGTAAGGGAAAAAAAGAAATTAGTTTTCCTTAATGTAAAGAACTTAATTCACTAAGAAAATAAATATTGTTAAAATAATTTTATCTCGTGTGTTTTCGACACCACAGTTTAATATTATTTTCAACTTTTCAATATATCCAGATGCAACAAAAATGTCCTCTAATGAAATTTTAGTCAAAGTTAGCAGAACAACTTTTTTCTATGTTGGTGGTATCTACGATCCTAACTTTTCAAGTGATGTTACTATGCAGAAGGGCCACACACTGATCCTTTTTTCGATCAAAGTTATAGGAGGAATGGTTTTCTACATCTGCAGTTATTTTATATATTGAGAGAGCCACAGAGTTCAAATAAGCAGTTTGTTTATACCAAATGCACACATAGAATTTAAAAAGTGAAATATTCAATCCATTTTCAAGCTAGTTGATCATGCCATTCTGTGTATCTAGGGAATCTGATTTTGTTTTACCAAATAGTAGACTGGATATTTAAGTTGTCACAAACTAAAAACACAATCCTCAGTGAGTTTTTAATCTCAGAATTTAAAATGGATCAAAACATCTTCCTGACAACTCAAAGACTCTGCAGTGTTTACATATTTAATGGTGCCTTTCTTGGTGGAATGCATCCTTTCAACCATGAAACATTGATGACTGTTTCTTATTATGACCCTACAAGGTCAGTTTAATTCCATTTGGGATATTAGCTGATTTAAGAAAATGTTATTTCAACATTATATTGGGATCTTAAATACAAAGAAATACATATTACATACAAATATTGAGGTAGATTCTTAAGGTCAGAGATGTCCAAAAGTGGATGGATTAATTAGATAATCTGTATTTAAAAATATTCTGCTAAATTCACTCATTTATTTACAAAGCTTCCCAATTGGCTCCACCCTTAGCTGATGGACAGATTTGATCTCTTTAAAATATCTAATCTCTTCTTGATTTGTTGGCATCAACTCCTTGACAAGGTTTTTGTTTGTTTCTTTTGACCCTTGACTTTCAGAAGGGTACACCCTTGGGAGGAATGGTAGCTATTATATTCAGAGCTGTTTTTCTTGTGCCATATATTTCTTCACAAATAGTATCCCTATGACTCAGTTTAGAAGAGAGGATATGCATTCAGGTATTTTTGTTTGATATGCTTTATAGGACTTGTAAGATCAAATGAGTTCATATACATGAAGTGATTGGGATTTTAGTGCCTAACACATAGTAAGTGCTATATGTCTTAGCTATTATTAATATTATATTGTTATCTTTACTATTATTTGCTTGGCTCAATTGCTGGTGAATATCCCCTGCAATGCCAATATTTTTTACTGATTTTCAAGCACATCAATGCAGTATCAAATAACTATCAAAATAATATTTTGAGTTTTAATTTTAGTCCTAATGCAGAAGGTAATTTTTAAAAATACTTTTTAATTGTGAAGTGTAACACACATACAGAATAGTACACAAAATAAAATTATAGCTTAACAATTTATTGCAAAGTGAGCACCCATGTAATCCATTCAGGTCAAGACACAGTATGTTGTTACCTCCATAGAAACACCCTGCTATACCCGCCCTGGATCCATGCTCCCTCTACCCCTCCTAAAGTTAATATCCTAACTAATATTATAATCATTTGCTTTTCTTTATAGATGAACTCAAGTACATGTCCATAATCCCCATAGTTTAGTTTTGTCTATTTGAAAAACTTTAGGTAAATTGAATTGACATAAATTCTTTTGTTTCTGACTCCATCTCAATAGGTTCATTTGTAAAAATAGCTCATGTTAATTGTCTGAGTGTAGTTTATTTTCATTGTTGCATAGGATACCGTTGAGTGATATACTGTAATTTGTCATTTTCCATTGTGCTGGTTCCAGTTTTTTGATATTGTAAACAATGTTGCCATGAATGTTCTTGAAGCACACGTGCACATATTACTGTTGACTATATATCTAGTAGTGGAAATGGTGGGTCACAGGATCTACATATCTTCAGATTTAAAAGCTAGTTCTAAATTGTCTTCCATGTTACTTCTACTACTATTACTCCTGCCATCAGTCTTGGAATTCCCAATGTTAAACGCACTTTCAAATACTGATATTTATTGGATGTTCTCATTCTGGTTAGATCATGAGATATCTCATGGTGTCTTTAATTTCCATTCTTCTCATTACTTATGATGTTGAACACCTTTCATATTCATAGGCTATTTAGATTTCCTCTTTTGTGAAGCATTTGCTTAAGTCTCCTACCCATACTACTATTGTGTTGACTTTTTTCATTGATTTGTGGTGGACCTGCATTTGTTGCTTGTTAGTATTGTAGCTATCGTCCCCAGTTTGTGCCTCACTTTTTCACTCTCTTCGTGGTGTCTTTTGAAAAACAGAAGTTTTGAACTTTAATGGAGTCCAGTTTATGAACCCTTTCTTTCATGATCTTTTACGATTAGATTAGATTTAATGTAGTCTAATTTATCAGATTTCTTTCATGACTTTTCTATTCCATCTCAGAGGTATTTCCCTACCCCAAGGTCATAAATATATTCTCTAATATTATCTTCTGGAAGCTATTATAATTTGCCTTTCATATTTTTGTATATGGTATAAGGTAAAGGTCAATTTAAATTTTTCTTCCATATGGGCATCCAGTTGTCTCAGCACAAATCATTGAAAAGATCATCTTTTCCTTGCTGCTTTGCAGTGCCATCTTGTTATAAACCAGCTGTACATAAATGAGTGTTTCTTGGCTCTCTGTTCTGTTTCATAGGCCTATTTATCTATCCTTGTGCCAATACCACTTTGTTTTAGATAGTGTAGTTCTATATAAATCTTGATATTAGGATCATTTTTGCCTTCATTATTTTTATACACCTTTTGAATCAGCTCGTCAAATGCTATAAAACCAAATAAAACCAAATAAAGCAAAAGCCTGCCAGGATTTTTACTGGGGTTGCATTGAACCTGTAAACAGTTTGGGGCGTACTCGTTAAAGTCCAACATAGGGAGTTTTTCTGCACATTTTAAAAATATATTTTACACTAGTTAGTCAGAAACCACACTGTAGATTTGAACCCATTAAATTTGTTGAAATTTGCTAAATTTATGGCTCAGAAGAGGGTTAATTTTTATACATGAGTTATATGTACTTAAAAAGGATGCCTATTTTGCACTTAATTGAATTCAGTGTTCTGCATCTGTGAATGAGGTCAAGTTTGTTAATTGTATTGTTCAAATTTTCTAAGTTCTTACTGATATTTTGTCTGTTTATTCTAATATTTACTAAGAGATATGTTAGAGTCTTCATTTATGATTTTACGTTTATCTAGGTCTCCTTGTAGTACTGTCAGTTTTGGTTTTATATATCAGGAGGCTATGCTGTGATGTGTATACAAATTTAGAATTATTATATTTGCCTGGCATATTTCAATTTTGGAAAACACCAGGAGAAAACACAGTTGGATTTAAGTTTCATGATTTATCATTATAAAATGTGCTGTTTAATCTCTAGTAATGCTTCTTGCCTTCAAATATACTGTGTTTTGATTAATAGTTACCTTGTGGTTTTGAGTTAGAGTTGCATGGCACAACATTATTTTTTTACTCTCAAATTTCTGTGTCTTCTTGCTTTAAAGATGTCTATTATGGCACATAATTAAAAAAATCAATTTGACAAACTTTATCTCTTAATTGGAATTAAGTTTATTTTTCAATTAATGTAATATTAACCTATTTGTGTTTAAATCCAGATATGACGTGCAAGTGTTAACCCAAGGAAAGTTAGCACCTCTGGACACTAATCCTTTCTTCTAGCTCCATAAAACTGTTGGAAGCACTGTTTAGCTTCTTAGCCACAGAATTGCTCCTTTTGATTTTGTCAAATCCCCCAGAAAATAAGTAGTTTCAAATGCCAGGCTCATTCCCTTTGTCCTCAATCCTCCCTAGATCTTGACCTATATACATATATATGCAACCTATATATATGAAAACCCATATATATATATACATACATACATACATATATGTGTGTGTGTGTGTGTGTGTGTGTGTATATACACACATACATATATATATAGTTCAGGTTTTCTAGCTGAGTGCTTGTCTAAATTACCTTATTTGTCATTCCTGGGTTGCTACAACCATGTTTTAAAAAGTCTTGTATAGAATGTATTTAATTTAATCATTAGAAACTCTCTGAATATCAGAGGAAAATGACATAAAATTGGAATTGTTTTTTAGAGTTTCAGTAATAATAAATTGCAATGATAAGTTGTCATGATTCTTTTGCAATCTTAGTACTATAGTAGCCCTACTCAAAGTTCTGAGATAGTCTATACGGGGTCAGCAATATATTTTAAGATTATAGTGTGATGACAAATACAGAAATCAATGTCATAACACAATCTCAGCAGCCTAGCAAAAACTGAAGTGCATTGTATTTATTCTCAGGATATAACCAACAAATTCGTTATAAATAAAATGTACACTGTGATGTCATATGTTTCACTGTGTGAATTATCACAAGTGGATCTTTTGAGTTCTTTAATTTGAAGCCCCATCTGCCTTTCCTAATTATTCTTGTAAAATTTACATTATGAGATTTCCCAAGCATTTAATTTGTACATGTTTAATGTTATTTGAGTAACAGACCAATAAAGATTTTGAATTGGATATACCAATTGTATTTTCCCCTGGTGCTTAGCAAAATTTAAATAGATGTTTTTCGTCCCCTTCTAGGATATATCTTTATTAATATAGAGCTTTAATGAAATATTAACATTTTATTCTGAAAAATGATACTTATGTTTGGACATCTCCAACATAAAAGAATTGTTCAAAATACTTAAGAGTGACAAAAATGTAGGCTGAATGGTATATATTCAACATTTTCTTAAAATACCCAATAGTTAACTGTTAATTACAGATGCATTTATCAAAACCTTTCAGAGTGAAAACCCTGTTGCAATAATCCTACTTTACCTCTGACAGGTGCTTATGTTATCAGTGTGTTATCTTATGGGCTCTAGCAAAGATAACGTTCCTTTGGTGGGATAAGTCCAAGTTCCTTTTTTAGCATGGACTTTGGAGTTAGATCAGTTTGGGTTTCAATCCAGATTCTGCCATTGGCCAGCTTGATTTGGGGTTCCTTAACAAAATTTATTTCCTTATTTGTTAAAATGGAGAAATTTTGGGGGCGCCTGGGTGGCTCAGTCAGTTGGGCGTCTGACTTTGGCTCAGGTCATGATCTTGCGGTTTGTGGGTTCGAGCTCCGCATTGGGCTCTGTGGTGACAGCTCAGAGCCTGGAGCCTGCTTCGGATTCTGTCTCCTTCTCTCTTCCCCTCCTCCAGTTGTGCTCTGTCTCTCTCTGTCTTTCAAAAATAAAAAAAAAAAATGTAAGAAAAAATTTAAAAAAATAAAATGGAGAAATCTTTGTGTGAAGGGTCCAGAAAAAGAAAACACTGAGTCAGAACAAACTTCACAAATTCCAGAATATCGATTTGAGACAACCTGAGGTTTATGTACTCTCTCTTTTATAAAGTTTAAAATATAGATATGTGTAAAAGAGCTTTGGGGTTACCTTGCATTTTACTTGGATTAAAGATTTACATATGTTACTCTATATATAGTATATAGTATATAATATAGCATATATATATTACAGAAATACTTTTTTATAGTTTTCTCACTAACTTAATATTTATTTATTTACTTGTTTGTTTATTTATTCTTTATTTAATTTATTGTCAAGTTAGCTAACATACAACATATACAGTGTGCTCTTGGTTGTGGGGTAGATTCCTGTGATTCATCACTTACATACAATGCTCAGGGCTCATCCCAACAAGTGCCCTCCTCAAAATGCCCATCACCCATTCTGCGCCCCCCCCACCCCGCCCCCATCAACCTTCAGTTTGTTCTCCGCATTCAAGAGTCTCTTATGGTTTGCCTCCCTCTCTGTTTGAAACTATGTTTTCCTTTTCCCTTCCCCCATGGTCTTCTGTTAAGTTTCTCAATTTCCAGATATGAATGAAAACATATGATATCTTTCTCTGACTGACTTATTTCACTTAGCATAATACTCTCCAGTTCCATCCACTTTGTTGCAAATGGCAGTGTTCATTCTTTCTCACTGCCAAGTAGTATTCCATTGTATAATCCACGCTCATGGATTGGAAGAACAAATATTGTTAAAATGTCAATACTACCCAAAACAATCTACATATTCAATGCGATCCCAATCAAAATTGCACTGGCATTCTTCTCAAAGTTAGAACAAACAATCCTAAAATTTGTATGGAACCACAAAAGACCTCAAATAGCTAAAGTTATGCTGAAAAAGAAGACCAAAGTGGGAGGCATCACAATCCCGGACTTTAGCTTCTACTACAAAGCTGTAATTATCAAGACATTTTGGTACTGGCATAAGAACAGACACATAGACCAATGGAATAGAATAGAGAACCTACAAATGGACCCACAAACGTATGGACAACTAATTTGACAAAGCAGGAAAGAGTATCCAGTGGAAAAAGACAGTCTCTTTAGCAAATAGTGTTGGGAGAACTGGACAGCAACATGCAGAAGAATGAAACTGGACCACTTTCGTACACCATACACAAAAATAAACTCAAAATTCATGGAAGACCTAAATGTGAGACAGGAAACCATCAAAACCCTAGAGGAGAAAACAGGCAACAACCTCTTTGACATCAGCCGCAGCAATTTCTTGTTCAACACATCTCTGAAGGCAAGGGAAATAAAAGCAAAAATGAAGTATTGGGACCTCATCAAGATAAAAAGCTTTTGCACTGCAAAAGAAACAATCAACAAAACTAAAAGGCAACCAACGGAATGGGAGAAGATATTTGCAAATTACATATCAGATAAAGGGTTAGTATCCAAAATCTATAAAGAACTTATCAAACTCAACACCCAAAAACCAAATAATCTAGTGAAGAAATGGGCAGAAGACATGGATAGACACTTTTCAAAAGAAGACATCCAGATGGCCAACAGAAACATGAAAAGATGCTCAACATCACATATTATCAGGGAAATACAAATCAAAACTACACTGAGATATCACCTAACACCAGTCAGACTGGCTAAAATTAACAACTCAGGAAACAACAGATGTTGGTGAGTATGTAGAGAAACAGGAACCCTCTTGCACTATTGGTGGGAATGCAAACTGGTGTAGCTGCTCAGGAATGTCCTAAGTTGGAAATCCACACAGGTATGTGTTGAGTCATCTGTTGAGTCATATGCTGAGCTTTTCTCAGTATTGTCCTTCAGCTGAAAAAAATATTGAGTGTTGTGTAGAGATGCAGCATGGTGTAGTAGAAAGAACATTGGATTTGATGTCTCAAACCTGGGTTCAAAATCAGATTCTCATCATTTATTAGCTAGCTTTATGACCTTGTGAAAATTACTCAACATCTATGTTTCAGTCAGCATACTGGAAAATAGGGGCAATAATATCTGTATCACATGATTATTTCTGAGGATTAAGTAAGATGGCAAGTCAAAATGTGCCCTAGATATTAATTAAACTGTAAATTGCATTTTATTCTGCTTTTAAGATCTTGATAAAGAGAGCACATACATATCAAATGGATTTGTGTTTGTAAATTACAAACTACATAACTCCTCATCTTTCTTGCATTACTTTATTTAAATACATATTTTACTTGGCAGTATCATGCACACCTGTCAAAAAATGATAGCAATGAGGAAAACACAACCACTTCCAAGATCAGTTTTGCTCAGAGTACTAGTTAGATCTCAGGTTCTGTAATATCCGGATGGAAGCCTGTTACAAATATCTTTTTCTTTGCTTCTCACTGAAAATGAAGAAACCAGTCACTGCCTGGAGACAGTTATGTGTAATGTTGTCTTTACCTCGTATGGAACTTGTATGAAACAAATGGAAGCTATTTTAGATACATCACGTATTGGGTAGTTTTTATATCCAAAGAGATAAGGATTCTTTACAGACTTATTGAGTGATTAATTGTCATCACAACCTCACGATATAATCAGAAAATATAATATTCTGTGTTGCAATTAAGTTAATAAATTTAAATGGTAAATTTACTCATAAGAAAACATTCTAGATGACTATACTACTTGATGTCTGTGTTGTGTGTGTTCATGTGTGTTTGGCTTAGTGAATAGCAAGAGATTAAGAATGATTTTTTTTTTTGAACTATGGTTGTGAAAATATGGAAAGAAAATCAATGTCTAATGACCACAGATTTATGGGCTAAAGCCTTGAAATAAAATATTCTGAAGTGATATTCTCAAAATTGCCAACTCTGACATGCACTAATGAAGTGAAGTCATGGAGATCTCTCTCTCCTCTCTCTCTCTCTCTCTCTCTCTCTCTCTCTCTTGTTTTTCTATATAATAACCAAAGAGTAAATTGAGGTTATAGCTACTCTTTCAGAAAGGAGCCTTTCTAGAATCCCTTGGAGCTCTGAAACTTTGCAGAACTTCTGCTGTTGTTAATTCATGAGTTTGCCATGAAAAAAAAATAATGTCTGGTTGTTGATGCAGCAGTGCAACTTTACTTGAGAGAATCTTTGTTGTTTGACAGAAACAGGGCCTTTGTCACTAATAATTTTCATAATGGCTTAACATGCCAGTTGCAAGGTGTTACAAAGCTAAAGAGGCCATATGAAGTTCCCTTGAGGGAGGGCTATGATTGTGTTTACAGCTAAAATCTCTACAAGAAACAGGTATGTCTCGGAGAGGCTAAAACATTAACCTTATCATCTTCTGTTGGGAGCTATGGTAATTTGTAAAATTTATCTTTTTCAGAAATTTGTTTGCATCCAAAAAATGGGGAGAGGGCTATGTGCTGTTGAACCCCCATCAGTCATTAAATTCCTTATAATCAGGAGATGAAGAAATCTGAAATGCCTCCTCTTAGAATTAGCCAAAATAATGAAAGTCTAATAGATAAAGTTCAGTGCTATAATCTTTGCTTTAAGGATGGCTCCACATAAAATGAGATCATCTTGGCTCATGGTAGACTTAGTAATTCAATTCCCAGCCTTGTATATTTCAGATATTCTGTGTGTATTCTCTATTTTTATAGTAAAAAGTTTTTATTTATTTTATGATGTATATTGCTTTTGCAGGTATTCTTGCCAGGCTATTCTTTGGCTTTCCATAAATTTAAAGGGACCATATAACAGTTTAACACATTTAATAAACAGACTGTATATGGAAATAATTTTATGATTTGCAGCAACTTAAAGTTTATCTTAAAAAGTTCTATTTTAGGTTTGCAAAGCAAACGAATCATTAGATGATTTAAGACCCCATGGTAATGATGATTTAAATAAAAATAACGTGAACCCTCTGTTCCAATATTTGTTCACTTTTCCTTCAAGCTAAGAGAGGGAGATATGACCTATGTACTGGGGACAGTGCTTAAATTAATAAGACAAAATTACTCTTTTTAAAATTATTTTGCTTACATTTGTAAAAGTGACAACTTAAGAGGATATTCCTCTAACTGACAAAAGAAAAGAGGAGTGGCAAGTAAAACAGCTTTTAATGGGCTGTGCCATCCTGAGTTTGCATTTGTAACTTACAGGTTCACATTTGTTTGGGTCCAGATTTTTGTATAACTTCTTCTTAAGTTTATTTATAGAATTTGTTCCTCCTGGTGCCCGAGGTCATTTATTACACCTATTAACTTCTCTCTCTGCAGAGAGTCTGCCAGAATTCCTTAACAACTGTCCTCTGGTCTGTTTCTTCTCTCTTTAAATTTAAGATCAAGGATTTGCTGGCACAATGTGTTTTGAGCCTGCTTTGCTGCTGGCCTGATTCTTTTTCTGTGCAAAAATAGAGGTACATGTAGTTCACCAAGCTGTGTGTGTTGAAACACTTTTCAGAAATATAAAACTCTCACAAATATTTTTTTGTCTTACGTTCAATGCTAGCTGGAACAGACTCTTAGTATTAAATTGATTGATTTCTCTTTTAAGGATAGTTTTCCATTTTGTATAATTTATATGTTGCTCATGGGTTGAGACGAACATTCTTTTACTATCATACTTTTGCTTTTCTTAAGAAAACATAGACTGGGAAATCTTCACTCTAACCCATCTTTGGCAATGAGGATCTGCAGCTTAATTATCAGAATCCCTGTTTGTTCAAATCTCTCTTTCCTAACACGATTTCAAAATCCTTTAATCATGTTGGTTAGAATAATTTCATTAAAATGTAATTTAAAACAAAATAAGACTGTACAGCAGACTTTATTAAATGTTGGAGGCATTTTAAAATTACATCTCTGTGACACCAAATTAACTGGTTGAAAAAAAGAAACACTCTTTAATGTTAAGTTACAATTGGAAATTATTTCACTAAATTTAATTGATGCTGTTTTAAGAAAGTTATGTCAAGGCATTTAAAATAGTCAAGCCAATATGAATTTTTATAGACTCAGCCATGTTTTGAAACTTTTAAGTATTAAAATTTCAATATTTGTTGGCCTTCAACACAGTACCCTGAAAAGATCCTGTCTAAAAGGTCTATATATACTTTGTTTTTGAGGGAATTTAATAAAAAGCAACACTCCATTGTTGGAACCTAGTAAAGCAGCTATATGCTAGATAATTGGAGCTTCTTCAGCCAGGTATTCTGTGTAATTTGGGATTATTTGTATTGGATCTCCTTTCTTACAGAAAAAAAAAAAGTTCAATTATCAGTGTAATCTGTGCTTTTAATAAGTGTTTCCCACAAATTTTCATTGATGTTTAAAAAGCTAATGACTAAAGATGAGAAACTTATAAAGATACACTGCAGCAATTTATTTATTTTTCATTTATTTTTAATGTTTATTTATTTTTGAGAGAGAGGAAGAGACAGAGCATGAGTGGGGGAGGGGCTGAGAGAGAGAAGGAGACACAGAGTAAGAAGCAGGCTCCAGGCGCTGAGCTGTCAGCACAGAGCCTGACACGGGGCTTGAACCCACAAACCATGAGATCATGACCTGAGCTGAAGTCGGATGCTCAGCCAATGAGCCACCCAGGTGCCCCTGCAGCAATTTATTTTATGTCCAAGTTCAGCTTCTTTTCTGTGAGGGATTCTTTTTTCAAATATTTTTTTAATGTTTATTCATTTCTGAGAGAGGAAGAGAGACAAAGCATGAGTGGAGAAGGGCAGAGAGAGAGAGAGGGAGACACAGAATCCCAAGCAGGCTCCAGGCTCTGCGCTGACAGCAGATGCGGGGTCGAACTCCATGAACCATAAGATCATAACCTGAGCTGAAGTCAGACACTTAACCGAGTGAGCCACCCAGGTGCCCATGAGGGTTTTTTTTTTGATGTTCTGGGCATTCATCCATATGCCTCACCCAGGGAATATACAATGGGTTTCTTCTAACTTAGAATTTCATGAATACAACAAAGCAATTTGTTGAAGAAAAACTGAACTTGCAACTGTGGATTATATATACTACATACATAAAGATGTATGAATCATGTACATATATTAACTGTACTCTTTTCCAAACTTCTAGCTTTCTGGGATGGGTGGTTATAACAATGGGCATGTGAATAAAAACATAAAACTGAAAATAAAAGACTACTAGTTAATAGAGACTATTGATTGCCCACCAAAATTTGTTCTCTCCTTCTCTAATAATGGAATTGGAGCTAAGGTAAACTAAGGATCATATAACACTAGCTAAATTAAATACTACATATCCTTTTTTCTCTAAGCTACATATGTTCATGTGTCTAAATTCTTATCCCAGGTATATGAGAGGTTAGGTGTGACACTTCTGGGCTAGGGTCTTAAGGCATTTCTAATAAGCTGAAAAACAGATGTGTCTGCAGCCCAGCTTCACCGAGGCAAAAGGGGAAAATGCCCTAGAGGATAGTGGAGTAACAGGGTGGGAGATACATGATTCATAGACCATCTGATTTAGACACATGTGTCAACCTGAAATACTACAATCATAAACCTAGTTGTTACGCCAACAGAAGCCTCGATCTAACTAACCTTTGGCTATGACTACCAGCAGCTTAATTATTAGAATCCCCATGTATTCAAGTCTTTCTCTTTCCTGAGCAGATCTTGGGTTGGCTCACAAACTCTTCTCAGTAGGTGTTGTAATAGCTCCTCTACAGCTGCTTGAGCCAATTTTTTGCTCTGGCTTTAGTTCTGATGTCCTGCCATGTCTCCCATTTATAGGCCCTTCATATAGCCTTGAAGCCTGTGGCTATTGCAGTGGTATCTCTCTTGCAAGCCAGAGTGGCCCTCATTTCTTTCCAAGCATCATTCTTTCTGCTTTGCTGAGTAGGCTCCTTTCCCAACACGGTTCCAATGATTTTAATAGACATCCCCACACTCATCTCTCCCTGAAAGGGAAGACTTGTTAGAAATCTTGTATTTGACACACACATTCTATTTTATAGTTAGCTTGGGACCTGGGGAATACTGATGGTCCCACGTCCCTCCTCACCGTTAACTAATGCCCTAATGTGAAGCCTGAACAGAGTAGCTTCTCTGCTATCCTCAGGATTTATGTAGATGAATAAACCCATAGGGGTGTTTTTTTGTTGTATTTATTTTTGTTTTTTATTACTTTAGTAATTAAACTCACTCAAGGGCATCAACAACTTTCTATGTAATGAATAATATTCCCAACCTACTAATATTATTTCTCTCTTGAAGAAATTATATGTTGTGTTCTTATATATTTTAAAATTAAACAAATAACTGACTCTCAATCACCTTGAATGATAAGCTTCTCTTCATAGTGTCTAGGAGGAATAAAGATGCAGCAAAAGGAAAATCAGACTTCAAAGTCAAGATCTAGATACTAGTCCTTGTCCTTCCATTTACTTACTGTTTGACTCTAAGCAAGTCAATTAATATTTATTAGTCGCTGTTTCTTCACCTGTAAAATTGCTATTATTAATACCTGTTACCCAGAATAGGTGTACATCATGAAATAACAACCTAAATTTGGACCTGGATTTAGAATTAGATCTGTTCAGTCGCACATCTTTTCCTTCCCTTCCCTTCCCTTCCCTTCCCTTCCCTTCCCTTCCCTTCCCTTCCTTTCTTTCTTGATATTGATTTTTTAAAGTACTCTCTACATCCAACATGGGGCTCAAACCCACAGCCCTGACACCAAAAGTCGAACGTTCCACCAATTGAGCCAGCCAGGCGCCCCCATGCATCTATTTCTAGATCACTTGTTTTAAAGACTAAGTGATTTTTTATGTGTAGGATAAAATCATGTTTATTAAATAGTTATTATGTTGCAATTGAAACTTTGTCTAAATTAGAATAAATGACTTTTTAATTAAATTAACATTTCTTTTTTTTTTTTTTTCCAGTTTTTTAAAGTTTATTCAGTTTTGAGAGACAGGGAACAAGCAGGGGTGGGGCATAGAGAGAGAGAGGGAGACAGAATCCGAAGCAGGCTCCAGGCTCCAAGCTGTCAGCACAGAGCCCGACATGGGGCTCGGGCTCACGAACTGTGAGATCATGACCTGAGCCGAAGTCGGACGCTTAACTGACTGAGCCACTTAGGCGCCCCTATAATTAACATTTCTATTCTTACTAATCCCTGTTGAATTATGTAAAGTTTCCTGAAAAGGAGATACTTTTTAATTTTAGGAATGTTTTACTTTCACATTTATTTGCCATTTTAATTTCTCTCTCTCTCTCTCTCTCTCTCTCTCTGTGTGTGTGTGTGTGTGTAGTGCATATTTTCACAGAAAACATTGATGACATTTGAGAACATTCTATCTGGATTTTTATTGAGTTTATTGTAGCATGTTCTGTTTTTACTTGATATATGATTTCTGATTCCTAATCCTACATCAAGAGCTTTATAGGTTACATTAGGTTCAGTAGAAATGAGGGGATGGTTCAAGGTACAGGATTTCCCATTTTGCAACATAGACTTTTTTTCAGAAGCCATATAGCTGAGCTACTGACCAAGATGAGTTGATTTAGCTCTCTTAATTTGAATCTACCCTGCTGTTCTCTTGGGAGGATATATTCTAAGAATATACTATATTAAGAGGTTTAGCAGGGAGGGAGCTGGCATTAAACACTTCTGTGAAGATCACGTTGGAATCAATGATCTAATCCTGGTAGAAGTGAGTTATTGACTTCTTAATGTATAAGGGAGGCATTGGCTCTTGAAGTTTGGTGCACTTTGCTTCTTCTCCAGGGAACAAGAATCTGCTAAAGCCTTAAGGAATGTAAGGAGTTACCTCTTATGGGAGGAGGAAGTTGGCTCTTTGAAAGTCACAGAGCAGGTCAGCATTTCTTCCTTCTGTGTTTTCACCTTAATATTTACGGTGTCATTGATAAAGGAAGCATTCATTTTGCTATATTGGCCCTTATTTGAAGGCCCACAAGTATGGCAGTAATCCAGCAGATGAAAGAAGAGAAATCTGGTCATAAGGCGTCTATAAACTTAGATGGCCTCTGGGGAAACAAAGATTGTTTGTCTTCCTCAGCTTAATAATAATATATCAAAGCTATTAATTCTTTTTCCAGATGAAAAATAACTTTATTTTCTGATTTGATAGCAAATATTTGATTTGAAAATTCAAACAACCCATTCAGATTTATTTTTTGTCAAACATGCACATACAGAGTGATATAATTATTTATAAAAATATATATGTATTTATATATAATATAAATTATGTTATGTTATATTATGTTATAATATAAATATGTTATGTTTATATTTATGTATATGCTCATACTATACATCAGTGGTTTGTAACTGGGGACTGTACTCCTCTCACCTAACGAACTGAGCATTGTTGACTCAGTGAGCCACTTTTAATTGTGGACTGTGTAAAATCTCTCATGACATATGACAGCAAAAAGTTGGAAAGCATTTTCTCTATCTTGCTTTGTTATTAGAATTTATACTCAATGATCTTCAGAATTCTCCCTGTCAGCAAATAGATCACCCTTTTAAGGCTGTTCATTGTATGGCTATACTTTAATCTATTTACTATTCCACTGATAACATTGTGGTTGTTTCCATTTCCTTCTTGTTCCTATTATCAATGGTGTTTTGAAGAATATTTTGTTTAGACATGCGTTTGATTCTTTATTTCCTTGGGATATGCTATTACAGGAAGGGCATCAAGGACACAAAGATGACATTTAATGTTGATGTATATTGCTAGAGTGTTTTCCAGAAAGATCGTATCAACTGACACTCTCATCAACAATTTGTGAGTGTCTACAGAGTGCTGAAAATCTTTAAGATCGTTGTTAATTGACTAGGTATAAAGTAGTAAATCATGGTTTGCTTTTGCATTTTGGATTAGTAATGAAGCTGTACAGTAGGTTAGGATCCCAGGCTCTGGAGTCTGACTATGTGAGTTCAAATCCTCGCTTTATCACTTAACAGCTTTTTGACCTTGTGCCAATTATTTAATCTTTCAATGTCTTGGGTTACTAATCTGCAAAATTGTGATAATAATAATAATACTAAACATGTAGAATTGTTGTGAGGATTAAATGATTTAGTACACAATAAGTCATTTCAACATTTCCTGGTAAACTAACTCTCAAATGTTAGCTACTGATATGTTTTCATGTCATCTATATTTTACTTTTCTATTCTTTAATTGTATATTCTTGTTATTTGGTATACTTTGTTATGATGTTCATTATTTATTTATTTATTTATTTATTTATTTATTGTTAGAGCTCTTTTAATATTACAGATATTAACTATGTGTCTGTCATACGTACTATACGTATTTTGTGTGCCATTTCTTTGTACCATATAATGCTTTACCATTTAAGTAAGGAAATTTACTCATCTTTTAAGATTTCTGTCTGAAAAAGCCTTCCTCATCCTAAAGATTATTTAAAAAATTCACCTATGTTGTCTTCGAGGAATTTATTTATGATTTTATTTATTTTTACATTTAAGTTTTTAATTTATCTTGAGTTGAATTTGGTAACAGTAATGGAGAAGGTATCCAACAAAAGCTTAATTTTTTGAGGATGATAAAGTGATCAGTTTGAGCACTAAAAGGTCACACAAAATAGTAGAATGACCAATCTTTCTTTGTCAGGCAAAATCTAAATTTATCTTTTGGGAAATCTTTTTCATTATTTGAGGGAGAATTTTAATTTTCTTCTATTTCTCACTCTCACTTTCTTTTAAGCTTCTCTTCTTTTTGGAAAACATCTGCTCTTGGGACTTCTATGAAAGCTTAACAGAGTTTCTTCCCAGGAGTCAGGATTCCCAGCATATCAGAATTTCATGTTGAGAAAATTGATTTAAATGTTGGCTTTTTATAAGATTAAAATATTTCCACATAACAATTCCTACTAGGAATACTATTTGGACTAACACTGCTAAAATGATTGCCAATGAAGATGAATGGATTTTACTACTAATTCAAGATCTCTTTGTAATTTGACTCCTGCTATGCATTAGCCAGAGTGATGATTACATGAATTCATAAACATAGTTAGTAATGTCCACAAAATATAAAGGTATTCCATATCAGTGAATCGGAATGGCCTATTTATTATGAATATAACACAGATGTCATATATATATGCATTGGACATCTCTTGTGTACCACTTGAGGTCCACTTAGCCTCATCTTTTATTCCAGTTATGGATGCACAGATCAGTTCTGCACAGACTTTGACCTGCTTTGTATATTTGTGACCAGAAGTGCCTTGCCTCAGCCCATATGAATCTTCTCTATGAACCTCCATCGTGGGATGCTTGAACACACATGAGCAACGTGGAAGTGTGGGGGTTTGTGATATATGAGGCAAACCTTGACCAATGTGGGATGTGTATTGACAGATAAATGCTTCACCCTTTCATCCGTCCACCAGGTGCTTTGGAGACACTGTACATTCCATAAGTCTTTTCAGAAGGTCCCAGAGATCTAGCGTCTGGTTGTACCCGCTAGTGGTTGACTCATGTTGCAATTTTGTATTGACTGTCCCTCCTTTTCTATGCACTTTTGTCCCTTCTTGCCCTTCTCGTCCCTCACTCCTGCTCCTGTAATCTTTCAAAAACCACTCATGCACCAGACTTCTTTCAGACTCTGCTTTTGGCATTCCTTAGGCTGAGAAATTACATTAGAAAGAATATTTAAAAAAATTCTTTCTGATCATTTGTATATGGCGGTTTCCATGAATTATTTTATTTTAGCTTAAGCTACAGAAAACTTAATTACTAGAGAATATAACTTTGAAATTAAAAAAAAATTGCTGGAAATGGTCACAGAGAGTTCATTTTTAGTTGTTTTCTTTTAAAAACAATATCTAGTCTTCTATTTCTTCATATGGTGGTATTAACTATATTTTAATTGGACAAATACACCCTTCAATTAATTCAGCAAAAGGCACTGAGAATAGACCTGTATGTTAATCATTTAATTTATTAGAAATAATACAAATTTATTACTTGTTTATGTAGACTCTCAAAATTTAAGTTTGATTTAAAGATTGATATTTAATCTAAAAAATTGTTGCTCTTGGGCACCTGGGTGGCTCAGTTGGTTAAGTGTCTGACATCAGTTTGGGTCATGATCTCCGGGTTTGTGAGCTCGAGCCCCACATCAAACTCTGTGCTGAAGACTTGGAGCCTGGAGCCTGCTTTGGATTCTGTGTCTCCCTCTCTCTCTAACCTCCCCCTCTCACACTCTGTCTCTCTCTCTCTCAAAAATAAATAAACATTAAAAAAATTCTTTATACAAAATTATTGCTCTTGTAGAAGTGAAAACAGAAAGAATCAAATCCTATTATCCATTCCTGTACTCAGAATAAACCATGGCTTTAGTATAATAATTATAGTAAGTTTAAAAAATTTTAAATATAGGAAAGACATTGCATTTAAGTCCTCAAACCAATAATTGGTACAACAGTGAGTTGAAAGTTGTGAAGAACTGTATTAATTTAAAATTTTACTAGCTATGTAAGGTTGTAAATGTGTTTCTAAATTAGAACTCCCACATTCTTTATGGATTAAGAATATCTCCCCTAATCTTTGGCCACTAGATGTCATGGCAGCTCCATATAAGAAGCTAAGGGTGGGGGAGGGGTTGGCGGGTGAATTACCCATTTTAAGTCCAGCTGCTTTGTTGCTCTGTTGTCATTCTGTAGCTTGTAAAACCAGTCATTTTACAAAATGCAGGATCATCTTCAGCCAATATAAAAATCCAGCTAGTTTTGGATCTTTTATGAGTGTGTTGATAAAGAAAGTGGTTGAAATTCAACCATTTAGCGCAAATTCTGCTTTTGGATAATGTCATTATTCTGTTCTTACTCTCACTCCATTAAAAAAAGAAACAAAACAACACTGTGAGCATTGAAAATGGAAAGCAAAAAGGAAGTTTCTAGAAACCAGCTGGTTACAGCAAGACATGGGGAAGGTTGGCTATGACATGGGCAAAAACTGGGCATAGCTCTTGGGGAATAAATGCATGAGTGCAAAAGCAAATAGAGCGCGCGGTATTAGTTGAAAACATGGATTTTGGAGTCCCCAAAGCCTGGGTTTTGAAATGGATCTTTTCTTTAATATTTGTGTGATGTTTTATCTCTTCATCTATAAAAGAGGGGTTGATAACCTCAAAAAGTTGTTTTACGTTTCGAATGGGACTGTGACTATAAAGGTCTTACTTAGCACGGTGTTCTACACATTGTAAGCATTCAACAAATGGACACTTTCATTATGAAGATGGAATTTCATACCTAATATTTTAAAATGAAAAGCCCAATACTTCAAATGCAAAGAGAGGATAAACTTTAGTCAGTTTTCTAGGCAAGGGATAGCTCTTAAATGGAGTGCAATATAAACAACTCCTCTTAAAGTAAAGCTATCAAGGATGTGAAATAGAATCTACTTGTGACTATGGCCATGGAAAGGAGTTTCTCGCTGGGGTGATCCTCACTAATATCTGCAGTGGCACGTTCCCCCTTTTTATTATTTATTTATTTGTTTCTTTATTAAATGTTTGTTTATTTTTTTGAGAGAGAGAACGTGTGCTTCACGCACAAACGGGGGAGGGGCAGAGAGAAAGAGACAGGATCTCAAGCCAGCTCTGCACTGACAGCAGAGAGCCCAGGGCTTGAATTTATGAATCATGAGATCAAGATCTTTGCCAAAGTTGGATGCTTAAGCGGGTAGAGCATTTGACTGCAAAGTTGGATGCTTAAGCAACTGAGCCACTCTGGTGCCCCAAGTTACCCCTTTTAAATTATGTTTTCTCATAGTGATGTTTTCCCATCTCTTTACATTCCACCTGGGGGTTGGCAGTCCGAGTCAGATGGTCTTCTTTGTGCTGGTTCCACCTGTTTCCATTCATCCTGATAGTGGAGCATTTAATGTGGAAAGGGCAGCAGGGCATAATCCCAAGACCAAGCGTTACATTCCAGAGGATCTGAACCAGAGATGATCCCATGACACCTTTTTAATATGCATAGAATAATGTGTTATTGGAGGTGCCAGGGTAACAGACATCTGTCTTTAAATGTGGCTCTTCCAAAATGCTGATGTATATGATACCTAGAAAATACCTTGTGCATATTTGGGTAATGATCAGACTTAATAATAATAATAATAATAATAATAATAAAGACTTAAGCATTTCAGCACATAATATTAACATGGAAGTATTTCAGAGAGATGGAAGGAAAAAAATAAGAAGGCTGGTATGGTGTGACTCTGGAAGGAAAGGCAAGATCAAGAAACAGTGGTGGAGAGAGAGGCTTCACTATCCATTTGTATGGCTTTGCTGGCTTCAGTAGGATTTAATGGTTTGTTCTTCTACTTGCTACAGCTTTCAACAAACTTTGGTGTAAAATCTGAACAAAGGGACTGAAGATGAGATTAAAAAAAATAAAAAGGAAAGCCTAGTGAATAAAAGGATTTACTTCAATAACTCCCCAAATCCTACCACAAGTGAAATGATCATTTCAAATACTATACGGCAGAAAATGAATCAGCCATAGTACTAACGATTACAGTATGAGACAGTGATTCATATGAAAAGCAGCATAATTACTGTGAATATCAGATTGGATTTCAAGATGAGGAAAGAAGATTTTAGTACTTTCTTGGCTAAGGATAAACATAACTGATTTATGAATAATATCAGGGTCCAGCTTATCTGGCAAATATATTGTATTTCATGTAGAAATGAGCTTAAAGGCATTTTTTGCATTTCTATGGGAAACCCAATATTCACATGCCAAGGAAGTGAGGAGGGATCGTGGCAGGAGCCATTGATAGATGGCAGTTCAGCGGCAGGCATGCCCGAGGGCAGCCCATCTGTGGCAGCGGCAAGATCAATTGGACACCCCGGCTTGAAAAAATGATAGGCAATGGTTTGTTTACTCATTTATCTAGTTATTTAAAATAAAATTTGGATTTATTAGAAAGACTGAGCGCCTCCCTCCCCAGGCTATTCTGAGAACCTTGCTTCAGTCCCGCTTCACAGGGCCTGCGAACAGTACATCCTATCTGGTTCAGAGCATGCCGCAAGCGCTCTTTTAAAATCACTGTTGCACTAAGAGCTTCCCGCCAATTTGGAGTTTAAAGGGTTGGAAGAAATCACGTCTAGAAATATTTTATAAATAAGATTGACAGGTCCTGTTAGGTTCTTTGAGGCATTTGTACTCGAGTAACTATAGTCTCTTGGTAAAGTAGAACTTATTTACTGATCTGTTTATTTGAGGCAGGATGGGCTCTTGTTCAGATCAGAGACCTAGTCAGACTTCCTGGGTTTGAGTCCATTCTCTGCCAAATATAAGCTGTTATTTAACCTGTCTATACCTCCGTTTTCTTATGTGTAAAATGGGTAGCACCTACCTAATAAGTTTGCTGTGATGATTAAATTAACAGCCGCAAAGTGCCTGGCAGAGTGCTATGTATTTGTTAAATAATGATTATATATTTGATCTTTTCAATAATCCCGTGATGAATGCAAGACAGATAGGATAAGAGGAGTTTTTGCAGTTGAAAAGGATCTTAGAGTTCTTATAGTTAAAATCCCTCATTTTAAGGTTTAGAAAAGGGCCTAAAGTTTTATTATTTAATAAAATAATATAACTAGTATCTAAATACGGGTTTCTTCATTTTCTGGCTGATTTTTTCCCACTTCATCACTTTCTCCTACAAAGAAATGTGAGGAAGAAGAGTTCTTAAATAATTTTTTTAGTTTAAGAAAACACTGTGATAAATGGAGTAGTGATATTAGGAATTGGAGTTATATAAATGATACAAAAGTATTGATTTTTTATTTTTTTTATAAATTTTTAAAGAATGTTTATTTTTGACAGAGAGAGGGAGAGAGAGCATGCGCACAAGTGGGAGAGGGGCAGAGAGAGAGAGGAAGACACAGAATAGAAAACAAGTTTCAGGCCCCGAGCTTTCAGCACAGAGCCCAACGTAAGGACCAAACCCACGAACAGCAAGATCATGACCTGAGCTGAAGTCAGAGGCTTAACTGACTGAGATCCCCAGGCCCCCCAGGTATATTGATTTTTTAAAGTATCTGCTACAATCAGGTCTAACTGTATATAATAGCAAACCCTGTACTTCTTAAATAAGTTAGAAGCTTGTTTGTTCTCCATATAAAAATGAAACACAGAAAAGAGTTTCAGGGCTTTGATGGTGACTGTATGGTCATTAGAGACCTGGGTTCTTTCTGCCATCCTATTCTGCCATCCTGTGGATAGCTTTTGGTCTCAAGGTCGCCTCTTGGTTCAAGATGGCTGCTGGAACTCCTGCCCTTGTGGCAGCTTCCCAGAATGCAGGGAGGAGGATGGGCGAAAGGACAAAAGGATATCTTCTGAATGAGTTAGTGTTCTTTCAGCAGTCTTCTAGGAAGTTCCACATCATCTTCCACTTATATCTCATCATCCAGAACTTGGTCACATGTCATGCCTGGCTATACCTGCAAAGGTGCTTTCAACCAATTACTAATTAAAGTGTGTCTTTTATTTTCTTTTTCTTTTCCTTTCTTTGTTTTCTTTTCCTTTTTTTTTTTGAAGTTTATTTATTTATTTTGAGAGAGAGAAAGTGCACGTGCACAAGTGGGGGAGGGGCAGAGAGAGAGGGACAGAGAGAGAATCCCAAAGCAGACTCCACACTGTCAGTGCAGAGCCTGACGGGGGGCTCTGACTCACAAAGCAAAAAATCATGACCTGAGCTGAAATCAAGGGTTAGAGGCTTAACTGACTGAGCCACCCAGGTGCTCCTGTGTTTTCTTATTGAGGGAAGAGGGGTAATGCATATGGGGTAATAACTAAGCATCTCTGCTATAAGTTAGGGTTAGTTTTTCCTACCCCCTTTCCTCCTCACATTTTCTTTTCCCTTGCCTTGAATCCAAAAGGCACTAAGACAAACCACATATCCATGTAGGAGAAAATAAAACTTCTCTCTCTAAAAGGATATTGTATCTGTGTATTAGGATCTTATTGTTGCAAGGGACATATCAGTAGACTCTGGACTAAGAGGAAAAGGGAAATCTATTACAATGGTGTTTCACAGAACTCAAAGGTAAGAATGAAGGAATTCTGAAGAAAACCAGTAACTGAAAACATGTTGGAAATACAGTCTTTTCTTTCAATTTCCTGCCATTGTTTCTTGCTGTGTATGATTCTCCTTGTTCTTTGAAAATCTGTTTCCTCTGTGACCACAGTCAATTTGCCAGTAAAGGACACACCTAGGATTTGCACCCAGATCTGCTAATTCACACTTTATTATAATAATCATTTTAAAGTTCTGTTTCTCCTAAAACGTGAAGTAGCAGAATTTGTTCTTTCTGATTCACTGCCAGCTCCAGATTACACTGACTTCTGATGTATTTTAATACAGTAACTACCTGTGTGGACCAGAACCTTGAAATCTGACTTTTAGAAATGCTTTACAGGGTCTCCTACACTACTTGGCATTGCATACCAAGCAACCTTCCATTTCTTCTCAAGCTATATATTTTCATCGATTGATAACAAATGTTTCAACCACCATATCACACTGATGACTCCCAAATTACACATTTCCAGTTTAGATCCCCCCGTTGAGCTCCAAATCCTTACTTTTAAAAATGACTATTGGTCACTTTAATTTAGATATTTCTTAGTATCCATAGTACCTTCAAACTCAACATATCATAACCTTGTTTTGATTCTCTGTCTTATGCTGCATCCACCCAGGCATCCAGTAATCTTCCTGCCTCTCCACTTCTACTGCCAATTAATTGCCAAGTCTTACAGAATCCATCATCTAAAGGTCCTATTTCTTATGGTTGTTGCCATAAGTTTTACTCTTATAACTTGTTTTTGTACAATTGCAGTTGCCTCTTAGAACTTATTCCTGTTCTACAGGCTCATTTATTCTCTGCATTGTCTTAAGAACAATCTTTTAAATATATAAATATGATTATGTCACTTCCTTACTTAGAATTCATCAGCATTTCCCTTTTACCTGCAGAACAATAGCCAAATTCTTTCTTGGCCATAGAGGACTGTTTATTATCTGATTTCTTCATATCTAGCCAATGTCATCTCTATTGATTTTTTCATACGCTTTGACCTCATAGAACTATTTGCAATTCCCTAAACGTAACTGCAAAGTTCATACTTCTGTGATGTTGCATATGTTCTTATTTTCCTTCACTCTAAATGCTCTCATTCTGTTCAGTCCTCTTAGTGAACTTCTACTCACCTTATGAGATTCAGTTCAAGCATCAGTTCTTCTCTGAAGGCCTCCCTGATAGACATGTTTCCTCTCCCTCTGTACTTTCTCTACTTTGCCTTCAGAAGTTAGTGTCTTTCCCTTGCTGGATCATGTATCATGGGTATCTGAGAAGCCAGAGAAGCAGACTAAAGCAAATGGTATAGTTGTCTCCTGATTCCTGATCTGCCATATGTAGTACAAGGATTTAATTAGGCATATAGATGCTCAATGAGAACTACATTTCCCAGCCTTTGTTTTAGTATGTGTGGCCATGTGACTGAATTCTTTGCCAGTACTTTGTGCACAGAATTGTGTGTGCAACTTCTGAACTGTGCTCTTTAATTTTTTTTAACATTTATTTATTATTGAGAGACAGAGAGAGGCAGAGCATGAGCATGGGGCGGGGGGTGGCAGAGAGAGGGGGAGATGCGGAATCCAAAGCAGGCTCCAGGCTCTGAGCTGTCATCACAGAGCCTGACGCAGGGCTCAAACTCACTAAACCGCAAGATCATGACCTGAACTGAGCTGAAGTTGGATGCTAAACCTACTGAGTCACCCAGGTGACCCAAGAGCTATGCTCTTTGAAGTTAAAGCTCTTTCCTTACTCTTTTTTTTCTTCCTTAGTGACTGGAATATGGGTATGGTGAGTCACTTTTGACTATGCAGATATGAGCAACACCCCAGGATGGCAGAGCAACAAGGCAGAAGAGGCCTATGTCCCTGACACTGTGGGGCTACTGTATCTATTCAAGGCTGCTTACAGTTAGACCACTGTGTGATCAAGATAAACCTTATTGCTTAAGCCCATATATAGGATATTTGTATTCTAATATAAATATTCGGATACAATGGGTTCTGTAGCCTAGCTAACTTACTCCACCATAAGACTGTAACAGGAGTTAAGCACTTAGAGTTACTAATCTTTGTATACTTAACGCCTAGCACAGGGCCTAAAATATAATACACCATCAAAAAAAATATTGACGAGAAGAGAAGAAAGTTGTAAACTTATAACTTAAGTGTGCAAAAAAAAATGTTCTTTGTTTTTCTATAATTAACATGAGTTTACTCAAGTCCCCAAGTTTTTTGTTAATGAGGGCAACTCATTGCCAATTTAAGGCAAATAGCACTTTCAGTTAAACTTTAAGTCTCTTTTGGGTAGCAACTTAGTTAATTATGACTGTGTAATTCTGGCCCTTGGGAGGTGATGATGGTGGTTATCTTGTGTTTCCTTTTGGCATTTGGAGCTGGCCAGCTGGCCTGCTGGACTTTCTATATTTTGGCTTCCATTGAGGTGTCACTCATTTCTCCTGGTCTAGGCTGTTGGCCTGTGTCTCTGATACTAAATTCACACCTCATGATGGCCTCCAGTTCTTATTCCCACTGCAAGGCCTTTTTTGGGCTTTTGAATCTCAGTCTTGTCTGCACTCTGCTAAGGTTGCTAGGGAACTCTTGGCTGCTGCATCCACACCTTTCTGGAGTGCTGAGAATATTATGAGGAAGCTCTCAAGCCTATTCATCTAGGCACCCCCCCTTAACCATTTCTATTTCAAGTGTAGTGTTGGATGGAGGACTTCTCTATCCAGCTTCTGGGTTATACTCTTGTTAGCCAGGCAAAGATCCTTTTGTTCTGGGATCTCTTCACACTTATCTCAGATTTCTATTAGTATATCCAGAGATGCCTCCTTCCCTCCTGTCATTCTTCCCAACTAGATTTACCTAAGGAGATGGAGCATAGATCTTTTCTCAAGTAGCTCTCAATTTTTAAACTCCACTAAGTCACCTTTAATTCTTCCACTGGTTGACACAACCTCCTTTTGAGTAGAGGTAACTTCTCTTTCTTCATGATTAAGTTTTCCTTACTCTAAGGCTATGGCACAAACTCCATATTAGTCCTCCAGGCTGTGCCCTTTGTATGAAAAACCAAGCTTTTTGTAATTCAAGATATCTTTTCACTCTTAAAACTCCTCCCTTGGTTTTCAAGGCAACTGACTCTGAAACTAATTGCAAAAATTTAAGGGCTCAGAACCTCAGTTGATTTCTTTATTCTGATCTCCTCTTTTTCTTATGATAAGGAATGTCAGTGCCAAAAAAAATATTGCCAAGGAAAACTTTTGTTATTATCTGAGAATGCCTCCATCCCTATTAAATGGTTGTGACAGATTGATTCATATAAAGAGTTCTGTTTTGTATAGAAAATAGCCTGATATTCTACTTTTCTACTTGTATATTATATATATAGACTTTATACCCAAGACTCCCCATCTCCCACAGTAGCTTGAACAGGGTGGAGAAGGAAAAGAAGACCAGAGACAATATTGTGTGTTTACTGAACTATTTAATTTTTCTTCTGGACACAGAGGAAGACTATATTTCCCAGTAGCCCTTGGAGTCTGAGTGGACTGTGTCATTGAACTCTTTGAATGGACAATGAGTTGAAGTGATGTATGTCACTTCCAAGCCTGACCATAAAAGTCTCCATGTGATCTTGTTTGCTCTTTCCCCCTGAACCATACAGCAGGAAGGGAAAGACTTTGACACAGTGGAACACACAATGGAAAGAACCTGAAACCTGAAACCTGATTACCTGGAGATCTCCTGGCCAGGAACTTCAGCTCTGGATTTTATATGAATTAGAATTTTGAATTAAACCTCTGTGATATTGGGGTTGTTTGTTACAAGTTAATATTGAAGAGCACATTTGGAAGAATTAGTAACAGGAATCCAAGGATTAAGATCTACACTTAGAGGAAAGCAATTGAGAAGATCAAGGAAGGGATATTGGAGCCAAGTAACCTGGTCTTCTACTGAGCCCCACGGAACAGATGGAGAAGTTGGATGGAGGATGGAGAAGTTCCTGGAGGTGTTAATAGCTGTTGGAATTTTAAGAAACAAGGTAGCTAATATTTAGCTAAAATGTTTTTAGGATACATATGAAATAATACATATGAAATATGATACATATGAAATAATCTATAATGACATTTAATTTTTGATCATAATAAAACAAACATTTGTGAACTTTCCACCCACCGTAAGAATGAGAACATTATCACTATTGTTGAAGCTGCCACTGTATGGATAAATTTTAAAAACATGATGAAGAAAGGCAAATTTCAGAAGATTATAATAACTGATAACTTTTTTGTAAAGCCAGAAAGAACCCCCCAAATAATAAGATATTTAATGGTGTATCCATGTTAAGTTTTTAAGTTCCTATATAGTGTTCTTTTGCTCTAGACCTTCAGTAAAATTTTGACTTATGTTGGTACCCTAGGATTAGTACCAGGGTCGTCTCAAAAGAGCAACATAATAGAGAACAGTTACAACATACATTAAAGTCAGAGAATAATGACAGAGCAGTAACTGGGAGCCAGAGGTATTTAGAATTTACCTAATCTACCCCCTCATCCTCGGGTACAAATACAAAACAAAAACAAAACAAAACAAAACAAAACAAAACCAAACAGAGAACTGAACTCTGGATTTCCTACAATAAGTGGAAGAAAGATTCAAACAAAGGGCAGGATGACTTAATAGATTAGAAGACTCACAGGCATCCAGGGAGCTGGCCTCTGGATTACATTTGAATGAACTTCAGTTATTTTTGGTTTCATGTTGTTGCCACAATTAAAACACATTGTTGTGTTTTGTGGTTTTTTTTTCGCTTTTGATCTGTATTCCTAAGAACCCCACCTAGATTTGTAAGGGTAAAAGAACAGTGTTAGTAAAAGCAGCTTTTGAAAAACCCGTATTTGGCAAAGTTGACAATTATTTAAATAATTAGCATAATATTCATTGCGTGTCTACTGGATTGCAGTGATTGTGAAAATATTTTACCTCTTTCTTCTCTTCATTGTTGCCTTAGATTTAAGGTTTTGACAAACAACTAACTATAGTCTTTTTTTTCTTTTCTTTTTTCCCCTTTTTTTTTAAAGTTTATTCATTTATTTTGAGAGAGACAGAGACAGTGCCATTCCGGGAGGGACAGAGAGAGTGGGAGACAAGAATCCCAAGCAGGCTCTGTACTGCCAACTCAGAGCCTGATGTAGGGCTTGAACCCACAAAGCTGTGAGATCATAACCTCAGCCGAAACCAAGAGTCAAATGCTTAACTGACTGAGCCACCAAGGAGCCCCTATAGTCTTTCTTTTTAGATTGACAATGTGCTGATGAGGTGCTGGGGTAATGTGAACTACCACAGTGAGGTCTTTGTCAGGATCTTTAGAACAGAGGGAAAGCATTCTTCCCATCACAGAGTGGCTTCACACAGGATAGCCAGGGTGCTGAAAGACTTTCCAGAAAATTGGTGGCCTTGGTGTTGCTCAAGGTTGCTTGGCTCACCCTGTCCTTACCTGCAAGGGGTGATTTTATAATCCAAGAGAAGGTTCGGGCTAGCATGAAATAGTATAGGTGGTCTTTATCATATGGGTACCTAAAGCGATGCCAAATATATGAAACTGCAGTTAATGGAACAGAATGATTGGTTATCTTCTGACTGTGTTATCTTGGGCACATCACTTCACTTTTTGGAGTTTGTTTTTCCTTTTGTTAAGTTGAAGGTATTAGTACTAATCATAGAGCATTTTGTCAAGAATAAAATAAAATACAGGTATATAATAATAAACTATCAACTCTAATGTGCTCTACAAATATAAGGGACTCAAGATTAGGAAGCTGTGGGAACATTACACTGACTGAAACATGAACTGGATTGTGTGAACTTTGAAATTATTCCAAGTTCTAATTTTTTGTTCATTCACTAAACTAGTATTTGTTGAGCGTCTACTATTTGAAGTATTGCTTTAGGCACTTGAGATACATCTATTAAAAAAAAAAGTAGCTACAGATCCATTTCTATGAGTCTTCTCAATATAATTCTGGAAAAGGTTATGGAGTTCTAAAACTTTGACATAAACCTATTCTTTATAGGAATTTATAGAGAGAAACTATATAGTTTGAGCCACTAGAATTATTCTTTTGGAAAAATAACTGCCTAAATTTGTTGATTTCACATTGATGTTGCCTTTCCAAAATGTTCTAGTATGAAAAATGTCCAACTCTCTTATCAAGGAAGTTAAATAAAAGGTAACTAGGATCAGGTGCCTCACTGAGATATATATTTCATGTATATGTCTTCCTAAGGATGAATGAAGAGATTACTCTCATGCACAGGCTTGAGATAGGCCAAAAAAATTCATATTGGGACTTGACTTTATACCTAGTTCCACTTTAGGATGATATTTCAGTCAAAACAATCTCTTTGTCTTTCTGCTTAATTTACTTGACAGATTTCCTGATTGAAAACTTTGAATTATGTGTGCAGCTTGACTGGATAACACTTTAGTGACTGAGTCTCCACTTTGATTTTTCCTCTGAATTACCCCCAAATCTTTTCTTAGCAGATGTTTTTGTCTTTGAGTTTAACCCAGACTTTCATGGAATCCTCTTCTCTACAGTTATGAAGAATCATGGTCCCCTGCTTTTGGCCAAATTTTCTGGAAGAGGATATCTGGAATTATGCCTCTGTAAGGCACAGATGGTGACGTGCTACACTCTGTCCTAAGTCTTTTTTTTTTATATAATGACCTTTAATTTTAAGATTTTTAAGGCAATTAATTTTTAAAGATAATATTCTTTTGTATATTGAAGAAAATATGTATAATGCATAAAATGGGGAAGAGAAAATGACAATAATTAATAATTCTAGATTGCAAAGATGATCACTGATGTAATTTCCTCTAGTAATTATGTACATGCATATGTATATATGCGTAATACTTTTTTATAATCTGTAATTTATTTCATAATGCATCATGACCAAATATGTTGAGAAAATACTTTGTTATATGATTTCTTTATGATTTATTTTTTTGTATTTAATGTTTGATTGTATTTTTTAAAATTTATTTGTTGTTTAATTTACATCCAAGTTTAGTTAGTGTATGGTGCAACAATGATTTCAGGAGTAGATTCCTTAATGCCCCTTACCTATTTAGACCATCCCTCCTCCCACAACCCCTCCAGCAACCCTCTGTTTGTCCTCCATACTTAAGAGTCTCTTTTGTCCCCCTCCCTGTTTTTATATTATTTTTGCTTCCCTTTCCTTGTGTTCACTTGTGTTCATCTGTTGAATAAGAAGTTGCTGCGGCCAAGATCAAAGAGGTTTTTGCCTGCTTTCTCCTAGAGGATTTTGATGGCTTCCTGTCTTACAATTAAGTCTTTCATCCATTTTGAGTTTATTTTTATGTTTGGTGTAAGAAAGTGATCCAGGTTCATTTTTCTCCATGTTGCTGTCCAGTTTTCCCAGCACCATTTGCTGAAGAGACTGTCTTTATTCCATTGGATATTCTTTCCTGCTTTATCAAAGATAAGTTGGCCATACATTTTTGGGTCCATTTGTGGGTTCTCTATTCTGTTCCATTGATCTGAGTGTGCATTTTTTTTGCCAGTACCATACCATACCATACTATTTTGATGATTACAGCTTTGTAATACAGCTTGAAGTCTGGGATTATGATGCCTCTAGCTTGGTTTTCTTTTTCAAGATTGCTTTGACTGTTTAGGGTCTTTTCTGGTTCCATACAAATTATAGGATTGTTTGTTCTAGCTCTGGGAAGAATGCTGGTGTTAGTTTGCTAGGTATTGCATTGAATATATAGATTGCTTTGTGTAGTATTGACATTTTAACAGTGTTTTTCTTCCAATCCATTAGCATGGAATATTTTTCCATTTTTTTGTTTCTTCTTCAATTTCTTTCATAAACTTTCTATAGTTTTCAGTGTATAGATTTTTACCTCTTTAGTTATGTTTATTCCTAGGTATTTAATGGTTTCTGGTGCAAATGTAAATGGGATCGATTCCTCGATTTCTCTTTCTGTTGCTTCATTATTGGTGTATAGGAATGCAACCGATTTCTGTGCATTGATTTTATATTCTACGACTGTGCTCTTTTCATGGATCCATTCTAGCAATTTTTGGTGGAATCTTTTGGGTTTTCCACACAGAGTATCATGTCATCTGCAAAGAGTGAAAGTTTGACCTCTTCCTGGCCGATTTGGATGCCTTTTATTTCTTTGTGTTGTCTGATTGCAGAGGCTAAGACTTCCAATGTTATGTTGAATAACAGTGGCGAGAGTGGACATCCCTGTCTTGTTCCTGACCATAGGGGGAAGGCCCTCAGTTTTTCCCCATTGAGGGTGATATTAGCATTGGGTATTTCATATAGAGCTTTTATGATCTCGAGGTATGCTCCTTCTATCCCTACTTTCTTGAGGGTTTTTATCAAGAAAGGATGCTGTATTTTGTCAAATGCTTTCTCTGCATCTATTGAGAGGATCATATGGTTCTTGTGCTTTCTTTTATTGATGTGATGAGTCATGTTAATTGTTTTGTGAATATTGAACCAGTCCTGCATCCCAGGTATAAATCCTGCTTGGTCGTGGTGAATAATTTTTTTAATGTATTGTTGGATCCGGTTGGTTAATATCTTGTTGAGGATTTTTGCATCCGTGTTCATCAGGGAAATTGGTCTATAGTTCTCCTTTTTAGTGGGGTCTCTGTCTGGTTTTGGAATCAAGGTAATGCTGGCTTTATAGAAAGAGTTTGGAAGTTTTCCTTCTATTTCTATTTTTTGGAACAGCTTCAAGAAAATAGGTGTTAACTCTTCCTTAAATGTTTGGTAGAATTCCCCTGGAAAGCCATCTGGCCCTGGACTCTTGTTTTTTTGGAAGATTTTTAATTAGTAATTCGACTTCCTTACTGGTTATGGGTCTGTTCAAATTTTCTATTTCTTCTTATTTCAGTTTGGTAGCTTATGTTTCTAGGAACTTGTCCATTTCTTCCAGATAGCCCATTTTATTGATGTATAATTGCTCATAATGTTCTCTTACTATTATTTTTATTTCTGCAGTGTTGGTTGTGATCTTTCCTCTTTCATTCTTTATTTTATTTATTTGGGTCCTTTCCTTTTTCTTTTTGATCAAACTGACTAGGGGTTTATCGATTTTGTTAATTTTTTTGAAGAACCAGCTTCTGGTTTCATTAATCTGTTCTACTGGTTTTCTGGTTTTGATATCATTGATTTCTGCTCTAATATTTATTATTTCCTGTCTTCTGTTGGTTTGGGGTTTTATTTGCTGTTTTTTTTTCCAGCTCTTTGAGGTGTAAGGTTAGGTTGTGTTTCTGAAACCTTTATCCCTCCTTTAGGAAGGCCTGGATTGCTATATACTTCCTTCTTATGACTGCCTTTGCTGCGTTCCAGAGGTTTTGAGCTTTGGTGTTATCATTTTCATTGGTTTCCATCTACTTTTTATTTTTGTCTTTAATTCATTGGCTAGCCCATTCATTCTTCAGTAGGATGTTCTTTAGTCTCTAAGTATTTGTTATTTTTCCGAATTTTTTCTTGTGGTTGATTTCAAGTTTCATAGCATTGTGGTCTGAAAATATGCACGGTATGATCTGGATCTTTTTGTACTTGTTGAGGGCTGATTTGTGTCCAGTATGTGATTTATTCTGGAGAATGTTCCATGTGCACTGGAGAAGAATGTGTATTCTGCTGCTTTAAGATGAAATGTTATGTATATATCTGTTAATTATATTGGGTCCAGTGTGTCATCCAAAGCCATTACTTCCTTGTGGATTTTCTGTTTAGATGATCTGTCCATTGCTGTAAGTGGGGTGTTGAAATCATTTACTATTAATGCATTATTATCAATGAGTTTCTTTATGTTTGTGATTAATTTATTTATAGATTTGGGTGTACCACATTTGGAGCATGAACATTTACAATTATTAGGTCTTCGTGGTGGATAAACCCCTTAATTATGATATAATGCCCTTCTTCATCTCTTGTTATTGTCTTTATTTTAACATCTAGATTGTCTGATATAAGTATGGCTACTTATATCAGAAAGTATGGCTTTCTTTTGGCGACCATTAACATGATAGATGGTTTTCCATTCCCTTATTTTCAGTCTGAAGGTGTTTAGGTCTATAGTGGGTCTCTTGTAAACAGCATATAGATGGATCTTGTTTTCTTATCCATTTTGTTACCCTATGTCTTTTGATTGGAGCGTTTAGACCATTGACGTTTAGAGTGAGTACTGAAAGATATGAATTTATTGCCATTATGTTGCCTGTAGAGTTGGAGTTTCTGATGGTGTTCTCTAGTCCTTTCTAGTCTTTGTTGCTTTTGGTCTTTTTTTTTTCCGCCTTTTCTTCCCTCAGAGAGTCCCCCTTAAAATTTCTTGCAGGGCTGGTTTAGTGGTCACGAACACCTTTAATTTTTGTTTGTCTGGGGAACTTTTAATCTCTCCTATTTTGAATGACAGCCTTGCTGGATAAAGAATTCTTGGCTGCATGTTTTTTCCAATTCAGTACATTGAATATATCTTGCCACTCCTTTCTGGCCTGCCAAGTTTCTATGGATAGGTCTGCTGCCAACCTGACCTGTCTTCCCTTATAGGTAAAGGACTTTTTCCCCTTGCTGTTTTCATGATTCTTTCCTTGCCTGAGTATTTTGTGCATTTGACTATGATATACCTTGTTGATAGTCGGTTTTTGTTGACTCTAATGGGAATTCTCTGTGCTTCCTGGATTTTGATGTCTGTGTCTTTCCCCAGGTTAGGTAAGTTTTTTTTCTATGATTTGCTCACATAAGTTTTCTGCCCATTTTTGTCTCTCTTCATCTCCTGGACCCCTATGATTCTGATGTTATTCCTTGTAATGAGTCACTGAGTTCTCTAATTTTTATTTCGTGCTCTTTTGCCATAATTTCCTCTTTTGTTCTATTTCATTATTCCCCATAAGTTTGTCCTCTATATCACTGATTCATTGCTCTGTCTCTTCCATCCTTGCCGCTGTGACATCCATTCAAGATTTCAGCTCAGTTATAGCATTTGTTATTTCATCCTACTAGCTTTTACTTCTTTTATCTCCACAGACAGGGATTCCAGCCTATTTTCAACCCCAGCTAGTATTCTTATTATCATGATTTTAAATTCTGGTTCAGACATCTTGCTTGTATCTGTGTTGATTAAGTCCCTGGCTTTCATTTCTTCTTGTTCTTTCTTTTGGGGTGAATTCTTTCGTTTCATCATTTTGGAGGAAGAAAAGGAATTAATAAAGTAAAAAAAAATAAATTAAAAAATTAAAACCAACACAAAGAAATCAAATAAAGGATGCTAGATCCTAGGTGTGTTTTGGTCTGGTTGTTGAAAGAAGCTTGGTAGATTAGAGAAAAAAGGGAAAGGTAAGAAAAGAAAAAAGAAAGAGGAAAGAAAATAAAGGATAAAAAAAGAAAACGTTCAAAAATTTGAGAAAATGAATGTTGAAAGTATATGTTGAAAGTAAAATCGAATGTTGAAAGTAAAATCGAATTTAAAAATTTACAAAAAAGTGAAAAATATAGTAGAAAAATAGAATAGAAAAATCTTTCTAATAAAAATGGGATATAAAAATAGATTTTTTCTCTTTCTGTATTAAGAATAAGAAAATAAAAAGAAATTGAATAAAAGGACCAGTGAACAGAATAAAGTACAATTGAAATTGCGTCTGGTTTCCCACAGAAGTCAATCTATGAAGCACTTTATAGTCCATAAACTAAGCAAATGGGGAGACTTGTGTTTGTCAAGAGTACTGTTGGACCAGTAAACCGGGCAGGGTTTAGTGTAATGGCTTTCTCCACTAGATGGCACTACTCAGTTTACTGGGGTGGATTGCTGTGACCTGTGTAGGCATGTATGTGCATGGGCAGGAGGAATGAAAATGGTGTCACCCAGCTACTCAATCTCTAGTATCAGAACTCTGTGCTCTCCATGACTGACAATCAAGCACTCTTCCTTTGTTTACAACTTCTGTCCACTGCCTACTTCTATGCTGTCTGTGACCAAGCTGTCAGGCTGCCGGCGGCACCTCCCCGCTGAGTTTTATCTCAGGTGGGGCTGTGTTTCCTGATCCCTCACTTCTGAGGGACTGAAGCTTTGACCGGCTCAGACCTTCTGGGGGAGGGTCTCACTGAGCAATGACTGGGTGCCCACATACCCCCAGGAACATTCATGAGACCGCACTGCTCACAATGCCCATTGACTGCAGCTGGGTGCCAGCCCACCCCAGAAAATATTCATGCGATCTTGTAGTAGCAGTGTTTCAGGGTTTATGGAAAACCACAACACACATCTGGTACCAGTCTTCCCCCTTAATGTCCTTGTTCAAGCACCAGTGAATGTGGTTGTTCTCCGGGGTCTGTTTGGACCTTTGCCTGTGGGGTGGCTGCACAGCCTCTTCCAAATGTCCTCCCAGCAGGGGAACTGCCTCTCCCCATGTGACCCAAGGACCCTGAGGACCTCACTCTCTGCTCCTGGGGATTCACCCTTCCCACCAGAGCATTGCCAAGTATTGAGCTATGGAGTTTCAGACTCTGTGCTCCACCTGTTTATAGAGTCTTAATGGAATTTAAACCCTCTCCTTTCTCCTTTCTCCCTTTTTTTGTTCAGTCCCTGTGGCTGTTTCCACTTTTCCACTTTTTCTCCAGCTGCTTTTGCGGGGAGGTGCTTTTCCCATACTTTCCCCCTGTGTCCATCCTCTCTCTGTAAGCAAAAACAGCTCCCTGCCCTCCAGGGCTTCTCTGTCCCTCAGTTCAACTCCCTGGCTGTGTACCTGCCGAGTTGTGGTTCAGGTTCTGCATATTGTTGTGTTTATCCTTAACTCAGTTTTCTAGGTTTGCAAGATGGTTTAGTGTTGATCTGGCTGCATTTCAGGGATGAGAGACGAAAAAAACCAAAAACCAAAAAACAAAACCTTCCATGCTGTTCCACCATCTTGGCCCCTCCCTGTGTCCCAAGTCTTTTCCTAACCCAGTTATCTTGGTAAGTAGCATTAATGGAATTCACCATTTCCAATTCTTTAGGTTTTTTTTTCCTTAACCAGACTTCAGGAAGAGCAAAGTCAAATTTGTCTTTTTAATTTTGGCCAGATATTTGATACATGTACTAAAAAAATTTTCCTTCCGTGTCCTAACTCTACCTATTTATAAAGCTATTTACCATATTTCAATGTGTGTGCACCTTTTACTAATGTGTGTGCAGATTTTTCAGATGTCTGGAACCAACTTGAAAGTCTTCTTGACTTCATATAATTGTAAGCATCCTTTCACTGATATAGTGATTTTAGCAGAATGGCAGACAGACTTGTGGCTTCCATGACCCCTGTTTCCTGGTAGTCATGCCTTTTTATAAATCTTTCCCCTTGAGTGTGGGTAGGACCTGTGACTTGCTTCTAGGTCTTAGACTATGGCAAAGGTGACAGTATGTACATGATTTATATTTATGTGATTATGTTACATCAGATTATAATGTCTGTCTGGCAAGGAGACATTCTCTCCTTCGTTGGCTTTGATGAAGAAAGCTGCCATGTTGTGAGCTGCCTATGTAGAAGGACATGTGGCAGGAAACTAGGGTGGCCTTTGGCTGAAAGCCAGCAGGAAATAGGGGTTCTTGGTCCAACAACCTGCAAGGAGCTGAATACTGACAACATCCATATGATTTTAGAAACAGATTCTTTTAGAATGTTTGCCTAGAAGTGATTTAACCAGGAGGATATTTATAAATCAATGTAGAAAGCTTAAACTATATAAAAAGCTTCCTTAATATAATTACCTCACGATGCCAAGTGGCAGTTCATGCTATAAGCTTAGGAGAGAATTTTCACTATTTCTCGTGGCTTTCGGGCAGGTAGGGAAGCAGGCAGAAATTTACTAGGCCTCAAATAATGGCTAGAAATTACATAAGTGGTCAAAATGTTGGGAGGAGGGTTATTTCAGGTAGGATAAATAACATAAACAAAGGTGGCAGAGGTAGCATTGTTTAGAGTGTATTTGAGAGAAAATTATTATGTTTGGATGATCCAGAAGTTTAAGGAATGGAGACAGTGTGAGAGATAGTGGTAAGGAGTACAGAGGTTATTTTGTGGAATACCTTCGATGCAAGGTAAGAAGTCTAAACATTATCCTTTGAACCCATAAATCCTTTGCTGTCCCTTCTCTACCTTAACCCAAATAACTTTGCCTTCATCTGTTTTGTGTACTGGGATTTTTCGTATATTTTCTTTAAACAAAGGTCTCCCTAGCTAAAAACAATATGTGAACTTTCTTTAGAAAAGTGAAGCTTTTGTGTTTTTATTCAACAAAGTTATTAAATCTCTATTCTATAATTCATCTGGTTGTAGTTTTCAGGTGGAATTAGAGAGAGATAATTTGATGTGCTAGGGACCATTTAAAATGTTATTTTCATTATTTACCCTGTGAAATGGATTCATTGATGTAGACAAAACAGGATTTTGCAATAGGATTCAGGGATTTAATAGTGCTTAGTCCAATCCAAAGTTTTGCATACTTGAGAATCTCAATAAATATATGTTGAATTGTAGGGATTTAACAATTGGATTCGTATCCAGAAAAAACAAAAAAATTTTGGAGAAAATATGTGGGTTAACTATGTTAAAAAATACTTACAGGGGGAGAGGTGGATAGAGATATTTTATAAAGATAATAAGAGATAATTCTCAATCATTCTGTTGAAAAAATATCATTAGAAGTTTGATATTATAGTATCAACTCTGGAGAAGGAACAAACCATTTTGCTATATAAATTTTTAAATGGGATTTTTACAGTGGACCATAAACTCTTTGATTTGCTTGACTAAGTAAAATCTGCAAAACTCTATAGGATGAATTGTTATTTTGAAAGTTAAAGGGAACTACATTATGTTTATTTGAGAATTTTCTCTATAGTTGGTACTTGTCTCAAAATCATGGTTAGAAAGATTTATTTTTTTTAGAAACACAAAAATTGCAGAATCAATAACTCTCACTAAATGATTTTCTTTCTTTCTTTCTTTCTTTCTTTCTTTCTTTCTTTCTTTCATAAAAGGAATGGATTTTTATGGATTTTTACAACTTTTAAAAGGTAGTCCTTTAATAATATTTTTTGGGAATTAAAAAAAAATTAACGTTTATTTATTTATTTATTTATTTATTTATTT